>NC_053035.3:100261745-100564775 GCF_002575655.3 Aegilops tauschii subsp. strangulata | reverse complement strand
ACATAGTATCCACAAAGGTTGGTCCCTGCTTGTTGCTGAGGACATTGAATTTTTTTGTACATAATTAGTCATGTATTTGTCCTGTTAGGAACAACCTAACCGGTGTTAGATGTATTATTTTTTCTTTGGAAAAACTAGTTTATTTAGAATCTTGAACATTTGACTAGCGTAAGAAAAGGTATTTGCAGACTATTGGATAATTTTCCAAAAATAATGGATTTCGGTGTGTTACCGGAGAAACGATCTCGTGCTGCAGAGGTAGTTCCCTCTTGAACAGTTCCCTGATTTAGTTTTCCACAATGCGAGCACACTGCAAATGAAGATGAATTTTGACAGCATCAATTATTGAACCAGATATGAATGCAAATTAATTTCAACATCATAGAATTCAATACCTATCCATGAATTGCTGAAGATGCATCAGATCCTGAGCGTTTGTTGATTCTCTAAGAGAATCCATGTAGTAAACTATGTTCTTGTTTGGAGCAATATCCAGTGATCGCTACATATTAAGAAAGCCATGAACTTACGAATTATGTCGAAATCTGAAAGACAATCAGTGTATGCATGGTTGTTTACTTGACTTGCTGTTCATGATATGGCCAGAAAAATGATTCTGCATGGGATGTGTTTTCGAAGAGACGGACGACCATGTTAATGGCCCAGTCCCGTAGGTCCTTACCATCTAATGTTGTGCCATTTGCTAATGCAGGATCTATGAAATACACACTCTCCCTTTTTCTTCTCTGCACATTCAATACCCTGAGAGGAATAAAATGCAATTACATGTTTATCATTTACAACCTTGTATGGAGAAGTTGATCAGAGTTTGTTAAGTACTTACAAAATCAGGCATCTAACAAGAGTGGCATCAAGCTCATTG
The DNA here is from genome assembly GCF_002575655.3 of Aegilops tauschii subsp. strangulata. Classification (NCBI taxonomy): domain Eukaryota; kingdom Viridiplantae; phylum Streptophyta; class Magnoliopsida; order Poales; family Poaceae; genus Aegilops; species Aegilops tauschii. The sequence goes on along the minus strand of NC_053035.3, from coordinate 100,563,892 downwards.
AAGTTGAAGAAGAGATGTAAGTCCACGAAACTCACATTGATGGAACCAGCATCATGTCGAAAATAATCTCTGTTGTAGTGGACTAGCAAACCCTAATGACCTGCTGACATTTGATCCATGCAATATTCATGTAACTCGCGGCAACTGGAGCTGCACTCATCAAAGTATTCCCCAACAAGAAATGGCTGGCCATGGGCGTAATTGCCTGCTTCAAGTATGCCTGCTTTACTTTTAGCAAGCAACAAATATACTTCTTCATCATCCATGCTGTCAGAAATAATATTACTCCCCGATTCGAACAACCTGCTATTAATTTGGTTCTGTGCGATGAGTGCTTTAAGTAAGAGGCAATCGTTCTCTTTCCACTTCGCTCTCCCGTCGTGCTTCCTCGCGGGTGAAGCCTTTTTGGCCGCTTCCTTCTTGGTACTTGAAGCATTTCTGCCAGAACGTCGGGTTGGCAGCAAGGTAGACTGTCGAGCAGACGGTGAAGCTTCGACGGACTCCTTATCAGACGGTTTATCTATGCGGGACCGCTGAGCTAGATGTGCTGCTGTGATGGACTGCTGGGCTGTAGGAGCAGAGGCATCAGACTTCTGACCATGCGTTGAAGCTATGTCGGGTTTCTGTGCAGGTGGTGCCAACTTGTCGGTGTGCTGAGGAGGCCATGCCAACGCTTTTTTTTGACCGTGAACAGTAGGAAAGGCTCCTACTGTGTAAATATATTAAAGAAAATAATAAGTGCACTATACAGGTGAGTATTTACATAGTGGGGGAGGGGGGACTTGTCCACTTTGTGACAAGTGAGGAGAGGTAAATTAGACAGAAGGTGGTACAACTATAAGGAGTTTACAAAGTTTATACCAAAGGTCCTACGCTCCTCTTTGACTCTATATTGAAGCAGTTCGAAGTCCTTCTTGAATCTTTCTAGCCAGGAACTATGAGAGGGGTTTATGGCTCTGAAATGTTTGTTATTTCTCTCCTTCCAAATACTCTAGGCTGCTACCATGAATCTCTCCAGAAACATTGGGGAGGAGTTGCTGCTTTTTTGAATTGCAATAGCTTGTAAGCGGCCGAGGAAGGGTTCCCAATGAATATCAAGTTTATCCCAACAACGTTTGCTGAAGGAGCAGGTGAAGATCATGTGTTCAACCGTTTCTTCTATATTCAGTCCACATAGGAGGCAGTTGTGATCATCTCCGATCTTGTAATGCCTTCGTTTGAGCATATTCCGTGTATTGAGTCTATCATGGAAGAGCAACCAAGCAAAGACCTTTAATTTCATCGTGCACTTTGATTTCCAGATCCAGCAGAACACTTGGTGAGGATGAATGTCCCTGAAGAAGAAGCGGTAATAATCCGTTGACTGAAGATCGTTTTAGCCCATACGTAATGCCACACGTACGTGGCCGTCGTGGAAGGTTGTATTCCGCCGCAATTATCTGCATGTTCCTGACCTCTGCATGTGCTTGGGGGGACAGAGGTAGGTGGAACGTTTCTCCCAGCGATGTGATCCCCAAGAAATCCTTGACAGAGATATCTTCGTTCAAAGAGTGGGAGAACGCACGAGGATGTGATTCCTGAAGAAGTTGGTCAGACCAGAGGTCTTTCCAGAATAGCGCCGTAGTGCCACAGACAATATTGATCTTGGAGATTCCCCGAAATATAGGAGTGAGTTTGAGTATGTCTTTCCACCAAAATGATCCAACCGGGTCGCATGCGTGTGGTATTTTTTGGGTGTAGTATGAATCCCAAGTGAGTTGAACCCGAGGAATATCCATCTTGTTGTAAAATTTGTGTAAGAACTTGAGGAGCAAAGCTTCGTTTTGAATGCGTAGATTGAGAACTCCGAGGCTTTCCTTATTTTTGGGCTTGCATACCATGTCCCAAGCAGCCAATGAGTTACATTTGTCCCCTTGCTCGGTTTTCTTGATCCATAGGCATCTGCGTCTTATTTTATCCAGTAAATCTATGAGTTTTGGCAGGAGATGCAGCGTGCACATGGTGTAGATGAGAAGAGAAGTCACTGTGGAGTTGAGAAGAGCCAGCTTCCCAGCATGGGACATAAGGGATAATGTGGAAGACATGCTTCTTTCAACAGAACTGACGAGAGGCATAAAGTCTTGTATGGTCGGCCGAGACGTGCATAAAGGCAGTCCAAGGTATGTGAACATCATGGTTCCAATATTGCATTCGAAGATAGAGACCATTTGAGAAGCAAGATCGGGCTCCAGGTTGATAGGAATGAGCATAGATTTATGGAAATTTATTTTAAGGCCAATGGACTGGGCATACTTGTTGAGGATATTTTTGATAATCAAGGCTTGTTGCGGGCAGGCGGGCATGAGCAAGATCGTGTCGTCAGTGTATTCGACAATGGGGTAGTCCATTTGGCTGTTGCATGGGAAGGTAAGTTGAATCAGACCCTCCCTATATGCTGCATTAATAGCTAATTGAAGTAGGTCGGCCGCTAGAACGAAGATGAGTGGAGACAGGGGATCGCCCTGCCTAACTCCACGGCGGCAGTGAAATTGTCTGCCTGGAACACCATTGAGAAGAAAGGAAGATCTGCCTGAGGAAAAGATTGATTTGATCCAGGATAACCATTGATCATTAAAGCCCATATGTTTCACGATGTTGATCATGGGATCATGCTTAATGGTGTCGAATGCTTTGGCAAAATCCAATTTTAGCAGGACAATTGGGCGCTTAGAAGCTTGGCATTGATGAATGTATTGAAATGTCCATGCAAGGCAATCCTGAATAGATCTTCCATGTATGAATCCATACTGATTACGATGAATGATTTTTAGAATGACCTTCTACAGACGGTTGGCCAGGAGTTTTGTAATAAGCTTGAGGCAGCAATTAAGTAGAGTGATTGGCCTGTAGTCCTTAACTGTAGTTGGGGATCCATTCTTCGGGATAATAGTAATTAGTCCATCATTAATGCTTTGGAGATTAATAGTTCCTGCATGGAATTGATTACACAACGTGTAAAAGTCCTCCTTGATGATTGGCCAGCATGCTTTAAGGAAGAGGCCACTAAATCCATCCGGACCAGGAGCCCTGTCCCCTGGCATCTCTTTAATGACCAAATCAATTTCCTCATGAGTAAAAGGTAGTGTTAGATGCTCAAGATTTTCATTTGGCCGTATTAATGATGGGAGGTCAAACTGCATTTGTGCAGGGCTTGAGGTGCCAAGTCCATCTGAGTAGGCGTGGAAGAGGAGAGCTTCTTTTCCCGTGTGATCCTCCACCACGAGGCCATCAGAAGTTTGTAAGTTTGCAATGTTGTTCTTTCGATACCTATCTATTGCCACTTCTTGAAAGAATTTCGTATTTTCATCGCCAAACTTAACCCAACGAATGGTGCACCGTTTCTTCCAATATTGCTTCTGATAGTCCAACAAACGTAAGAGGTGTTTTTTGATGATCTTACGAAAGTTATTTTCAGGTAGTGTGAGACTCCTTTGATTTTCCAGCGTGTCCAAGTTCAACAGGGTGTTGTTTGTGTTTTCAATGGCCACAGAAAGCCGAGAAATATTCTTACTCAAAGATTTGAGTTCTTCTCGAAGTAGCTTGAACTTGCGGCAGAGTAAGGTAGTTGCATTAGGCACATTAATAGGTCTGTTCCAGACTTCTTTAACCACATCCATGAAGCCTGGGTGCAGTAACCAATATGATTCAAATCTAAACAGTTTGGCTCAAGGTATTTTTGTCTCAATGTTTACTACACAAGGCGTGTGATCCGAGGTGGGCTTGCATAGCGGTTTGACCATGGTATTAGGATAGGCATTGGTCCAATGAAGAGAGGTGAAAACCAATCTAGTTGTTCGAGCAGTGGGTCTTGTTGCATGTTGCTCCACGTGTATAATCTGCCTTTAATAGGTAATTCAACAAGATTGTGCTTGCGAATAATGTCATTGAAGGTTATCATGTCATTAACATCACCCCCTGGCTTGTTGCGGTTTTCTGGGCCTCGAATATAATTGAAATCCCCGAGAAATAAACAATCTACATCTGCCTGAATATCTCGATCATACAACCACTGAGTAAAAGTCTCACGTGCAGGTCATGTGCAAGGGCCATAAATGTTATATAGTGACCATGCATGGGCAGAGAGAGTGCTTGTGAACTGAACTCCCAAAGCAAACTTCTCCTGAACAATCACAGTACCAGAAAAGATGGAACTGTTCCAAATAGTAAGAAAACCACCAGAAGCACCACGAGAAGGAATGCAAGCGAATTTATCAAAGCACTTAGGACAGCAAGATTTAATAAAAGCTAGGTCGATAACAGGTTTTTTTAGTTTCCTGCAGACACACGATAGCACACCCACTAACAGAGATCACATTAGAGAGTGCTAGGAGCTTTTTTCTGAGTTTAAGCCACACACACTCCAACATAGGACATTCCAGTTACGCAAAAGAGGCATTAAGATCAACTACTTAAGCAGAAGAAGAGGAGGAGCCATCCTCCAAGCTGTTAGGGATGACAGCATTGATATCTGAGGCGAGCAGGGCATCTTCACTGAGCTCCTGAGAAGGGACTGCGCAACGGTTGATGCCAATATCCTGCAAGACATTGATAGGGGTCGGCGGGGGAGCTTGGCCCATGCTCACGGTGGAGGAGCTTGAAGCAGCAGAAGGAGTCACCCTAGGCTTGACCTTAGAAGTAGTGGCGCGAGTGTCAGTGATCTACGGCACCCTGAGTCCATCAAAACGAGTTGACCTGGTGCTGCGACGAACTTCAGTAGTGACCAGCGGAGCCTTGTGTTTGGAGCGACGAGGATGGGCTGCAGATGGGCCAGGCGCGTCTGAGAGCACCTGGGCCAAGCCCAATTCAGAACCCTCTACAATTGGGCAAGGAAGAACAACTTGAGGCCCCTCATTCAAATTTGCAGCTGGCGCCAAACTGAGCATGTCAGCAGAAGAAACTGAGCTATCATCAGTCAGGGCAGCTCGAGTGTTACTAAGGTCAGGTACATTGGTAGGTGATCCAGGATGCAACACAGGCAACAGTGCAGAAACAACATCTTCGGTCATAAGTTCGGCTATTTGGACAGTGCTAGGGACTGGTTCTGGGTTCAAAATGCCGGCAGAAAAGCACACCAGGTGAGTAGTCTCATGATCAGGGACCTGCACAATAGTCCTGTGAGCTGCCATCTGTAACTCCAACGGAGGCAGACCATAACCAGAGCTCCAGGGCCCAAACGCTGCAACCACAGACAAAATAGACCTTGAAAGATGAGCAGTGAATATATTGTGCGGTATCAAGTCTGAAGCCAGCACTGTAGTGAGCTCATTTCCTTCAACTGAGATGCTGACATTCATAGTTACTGCAGAAATTGCCACATCAACATTGATAATGTTGTGAACCACAGGAGGAGCCACAAAGAGAGTACTGATCTGAAGCTCAGACCCATGAGAAGAGCCCTATGTGCTTGCAGTTGAGCTTGTATCATTCCAAGCAGAGTTGAGGCTATCAGCCACATTGTCTTCAGGCAGTATTCCATCTTGCACATGAAGGCCTTGAGCCACCAGCCAAGCCTGAAAGTTTACCAGAGCAGAAGGCATTTGTGGGGCTGGGGGCTGCGGCCATGGATCCCACTGTGCCTCTTGAGGGCCATCATGCTGAGGGGCATGGTGCAGCGCCTGGTCATTTCCAACGCCATTCTGAAGCAACCAATTCTGAAGCTGCTGCTGGTACAACTGTTCCGCAGTAAGACCATCCCCAAACATGGGATGAGGCACACCATTGGCCGGAGGCGGTTCCTCATCAGCCGTTGGGACCTCAGGGTCATGAGCGTTCCAATCTGCACCTCTGAGAATGTACGCAGCAGTAGTCCAGCAAGCTTTGTCCCCTCCTAACTGATGAACCACAATACTTTTGGGGATCAGGCACATGTGAATAACTTTAACTTTAATAAGAACGATAGATCGATCCACATTAGGACTATTCCAAGTAACTATTCTGCCATAATCATCTACAAAACGCTGGAGATAGAAATTTGTTTGGTAATCATCAGGGAAACCAATGTACATAAGCCAAACCTCTGGACCCAGTGTTGTATTGCGCATGTTGAGTGCAGCATTATGGCGCACAAAAGACACTACCAGATCCTCATCATCTAGCTGGAACATGGTATTGACTGCTGTATCACGGATGAAAGAATGGGCAAAAGCAAACATACCAACACCCAGCGGGTGGTCGGAGGACTCTGTGGTGTGCAGACCAGATTCATGCAGCAACCCTTCAATGGTGTTGCAAAGATCCTCCCTGAGATGCAGAGGCACAAATCTGCTGGCTTCGGCGATGGCGAGGAAGCTGTTGTTGAGAGGCAGGATTGGATTGACGGCCATGTCCGCACGGACCTTGCGATCAGCCGGCCCAGGCTCGATTGACCAGCCAGCAGGAAGGAAGGGTAGCGGGTTGACTGGGAAGTTGGCCATTGTTGTGGATGGGGAGACGGTGGTGGTTGTGGTGGAGACGGCGGCGACGGTGGCTGGTGGGGATGGTGGTGTTGCTAGAGCAGAGCACTCTTCAACATTGGGAAGCGGGGTGGGCGAGGGTGGCAATGGGGGGATGCGGGGCATCAAGCATGGAAGAGGGGGGTTTTGGTCGCCACTGCCAACGGAGGGCCCAACGGCGCCGCCAGCAGAATTGCTCCACGTGTCCATAGTGGCCACACGATTCACATTGAACGGTGGATGAAGGATGGCTCGTAGGGGCCGTGAGAGGGCAAGGTTGCGTGCAGGAAGGAAAATTGATTTCCTGCACAGGGTGAGTTGATTTGACTGAAAGATTAGAATCTAGGCCCATAATTGAGTTACCATCAATAGATTTCTGAGGCCGAGCGAGGCAATTAATTCCTTTGTCCCTGGGGCCGAGCAGTTGATGCAAATAATCCGGGCGTGACAATTTGATTTGATATGACCCCACTGTAAGCATCGTGAACATAGAGCAGCCCAGCGATCAACAAGATCTTTGATTTCCTTTTCAATATAACCTGCACGCGATAAATCCGAAATGTATGTCTTGGATAATAAAGGCGGCCATGATGTGTGCGGCGGTGCATATTTGAAAGCTGATGAAAGGAAACATTGTGGCAATTTTGGGTAAGTGACATTACAAGGAAATTGGAAACTGCCAATCGAGAGTAAATGCTCCTGAGAATCCCTTGGGCATTGACTGGCTGTGGGTAATGACGCCGGAGACACCGGAGATCTTGCCGGATGAACCCTAACCGCGAGTGGCATCTTCGAGCACGAAACCTCATGACCATGTGAATTATTGAAATCCATGGAGGCTATAGGAATGAGCCCAAATTTACATAACTCGGAGGAAGTAGCAGGATCAGAGGCAGCAGGTTTTGTGAAGGCTGGTTTATCAATCCGAATAGCCATTGGGCTCCGATAAGCAACAAGATCAAGCCTTTCATCAGCATGCCATTGAGAATCAAAATGCTTATAACCATTGAACCGGCCATTGAACAGATGAAAGTGGCAAATGAAATCCGGCCAAATACGATCTTTGAGGCCATGAATAAAATGTCCAACCTTGTTCCCAGCCACCAAGAAATGAAATGGCCTTTCAAAAATCTTAGTAACTTTAAACCCTAGATGATGTCCCCCAATGCAACATTGGAGAGCCACACCCACCGATTCTTCCGAGAGGGGAAAGGAAGCCGAGGAGAAGGAAACCACCATGAAAAATTCCTTGGTCTTGCGAGATGGAGAGAAATGCATCGTTTCTCCAAACCGCCGACGTACCTGATCGGCCACCGCAAGGCCAGGCTTGAAATCCCAATGTAGTAGGCCTTCCATGGCATGGATCAAAGGCTAGAACGCATGGATCAAAGGCTAGATCCATGGTTGGAGGTGGAGCAGGTGGGAGAGGGAGAGGAGAGGAGCCATCCCCTCCTTCCATGCCAATGCGTTGGTTTGCTGAGCAGGAAGTGCTGACACATTGGTATGCTGATCACATGAGCATCAGACTACTTAGCAGTCCGTTCCACCAGGTTGGTCTGCTGAGCATGTGCTGCATGTGGGTCTCCCCCGCTGCTTCGGCGGCTGGCATCTGAACCGGAGGTGCGTCTTCAGCACTTGTAGGCCTTGCCACTGGCTGCTCTGGGGCGGAGGATGACATGGCCTGTACGGCACAAAGTTGGGCCGACTGATCATAGATTGATGTATCAGCCGTCAGATTACGAGTATTAGGTTCTTTGGGGAAAGCACGCGAGAGCTGTTGTGGCAAGGAGAGCGCCACCGGTTGAGGGGCAACATTGGTTGCTCTTGGCGGGGCTTCAGGGATCTCATCGATGAACTCTATTTCCATTCGTGGCCACTGGATGTGATGTAACAGTGTTTCTCCCAAGGTCCTTTGCTCATCAAAGTCTCCTAGGACATTCTTCAGGGCAAATTCATTGAATCCAGGCTTTACTTCTCATGTAGGACTTCACACAACCCGACTTCAATGGCACATTGTCCAACAAGAGGCTCTCTTCAAGAAGGGTGGGCAAACCCAGGCTATTGCACATTTTAATGTACCTTCATAATGTGTAAGCACACCCTTCAGTCTGTCTTTCATTCTAGATAGATCAGATATAACATCATCATGAGCAGCTACAGTCTCAGTGTCGCTGGGGTCAGCTGATGCACAACTACTCTTGTGCGGTGTTGTCGCGCAATAAGCAGTATCCTCCATGCCCGCCTCCGCTCCCATCTGCTGTCTATCTGTCAGTGTTAGAGTCTTCTGCATCATCATTGACTCCTGAGTATCCTTTCAAACAGCCGGATACATGTCCTTCCTCAACCTTTCATACAATCCATTCTGCTTCATTTCACTCCTCACTTTTTTCATGCTGAGCCTCTCTTCTTTGCTGAGTGTGAAAGCCCTCTTGTGCGGGACATTAACACTATACCCCTTGCACGGCCAGGGGGCTCTCTTGCTTCCAGAGCATCGGATAGAATGTCACATGGCCCTGAGTTCCTGTAGAACCTTCCAGGGATCTTGGAAGCCTTTAACATCACTTCATACAGCCTTCTTCATGTGAGTTTTCAAAGTAATAAGTTCCGTCATCACGCCTCCTTGCACGTGCCCGCAAGTAGTCTCTGGCGCGTCCGCCCCTGATTTCACTAAAGGCTGGTTTCCCACCCGTCGCTACTGCTTCTTTGTCCTCCTGATCCCATATCGGTTTCATGCCGTAGTATCTTGCCACACCCACACGGTGTGTGTGTGTGTGTGTTCTTCTTCTGAAGTTCCGATTGCTTGGCACTCTTCTCAGAAAACTCTTTAGTTGCCCTAACCCTTTTGAATTCTGCCTCGTCTGCCTTTGTAATTTGGGGGTATGCGGGGATTGGGTCTTTGCCTTCACTCAAGTAGTTCTTGTACAACACATGCTTCCAGTTTCTCCAAGTATCCCTAACCTTCTTCAGTGCAGCGTGTTCCACCTGCATTCTCCACTGCTTTGGAACATTGAAGTGATCCATGATCTCCTGGACTATCCTTCACCGTGTTTCAGTGTCAGCTTTCCGAAACCTCGACAGATTAATGTTGAGCCTTGCCCTACCAACAAATCCACACACACTCCTAAACCTCGTGCGTGCTTTATCTGGTTTAGTTAGAGCCCAAGACTTTAAATCAATCTCGGTTACTTCATATACACCTTTAGGCTGGTGTGTGGGCTTCCTTGGAGCGTTCCTCCGTGTCCTGACCGGAGGGGTAATTGCTGCAGCTCTATCCCGTTCAAGATTACTTGATCCCTCACCATTTGCTGAAGACCTAGGGTTGTTAGAATCACATGAAGATACATTGCCTAAAGCATGAGTGTTGTTGCTGCTAATCGGCATCTATACAGAACACATGCGAAACTCGGGAAAGGAGGATAAGCATAAAACTAACAACTTGGTATCAAGCTGTCTAAACATGTCATGCAATAATTTAGAAAATGTACGGCTTATTTGTTAAGTTTGTGTGACTCGGGCGCCCGCGATCTATAAATTGGCAGTAACTTATTGGAACAAATACAGCTTATATGTACTAGTTAGGAAGGTAGATAATGAACATATATACTCTCTCCGTTATTTTATAGCTAATTTGGGAACATACGAAACGAAATAGGAAGAGGGATTACGAGGAAATATTCCTCACCGCGATGGGGAGCAATAACTAACAGGCTTCTTGATGCCTCCCTAGCAGTGGCGCCAGAAAGTGCTTGTCTGCTAGAACTACGTCGGTATTTCCCCAAAGAGGAAGGAATGATGCAGCACAGCGATGGTAGGTATTTCCCTCAGTGAAGAAACCAAGGTTATCGAACCAGTAGGAGAACCAAGCAACACAACGTAAACAACACCTGCACATAGATAACAAACCCTCGTAACCCAACGTGTTAAAGGGGTTGTCAATCCCTTCCGGGGTACGGCGCCTCAAGATAAGCAAAACGGACGTGAGGAAACTGTAGTAGATTGATAGATTGAACGCCAAACAAAATAAATAAGAATAAATTGCAGCAAGGTATTTTTGTATTTTTGGTTTAATAGATTTGAAAATAAAAGCAAAGCAAAAGTAGATCGCAAAGGTAAATATATGAGAAAGAAGACCCGGGGGCCGTAGGTTTCACTAGTGGCTTATCTCGAGAAAGATAGCAAACGGTGGGCAAACAAATTGTTGTTGGGCAATTGATAGAACTTCAAATAATTATGACGATATCCAGGCAATGATCATTACATAGGCATCACGTCCAAGATTAGTAGACCGACTCCTGCCTGCATCTACTACTATTACTCCACACATCGACCGCTATCCAGCATGCATCTAGTTTATTAAGTTCATGGAAAAACGGAGTAATGCAATAAGAACGATGACATGATGCTCGAGGGTGGCTGGCGAGCAAACGAAGACGGCGAGGCGCGGGCAACCGCGTGTTGGGAACGACAGTGGAGGTAGGCTTGACGCTGAAGAGCGGGCACACGGCCGGGGTGAGCACGCCGGCGCTGAGAGGGTTCTGCTGTGGATCCGGGGGAGGGGGGAGCTGGCGATGGAGATTGGGTGGACTAGTTGAGTGAAACGCGGGCGGGCGGTGGGGGGTGTTGGCGGCCTAGGTGAAAAGGGTGAAGATATCCCCGGTCGCCGCGCGAAAAGGCCTATGCAAACGGTTGCCTCTAAGCACTCGTGTGCACAAAGAGAATAATTTCGTTTAAAATGATGACGTACTAATTTTGAAATGAAGACGTGAGTTCATCGTTTCGCCTCTAAATTTTTCCCACGTTAAGCAATCACCATTATACCACAGGTTTGATTTGCTGGCGCATTTCCGTTCTCGTGTGCTATATTTAAGACATTTTTTGGCATTTACCGTGCATTTTGGCATATAAATCAAATCCTAGCCAGACTGCATTTCCTGTCAAAAGGGATGAGGATTGCCGTTCGATCTGGGAGCATCCAATGGTGCAAACGTACGATCCATGGGGTTCGGGTTCTGGCCAAACAGAACGCACGACTCAGACCGCGCGCGCAGCAAGGGGGTGGGCATCGGCCACGGTTTGGTAGGAACACAGCTTTCATGAGTGAACCGTGTGCTATTTGAAAACATTTACATGAACTAACATCATATTTGTGTTTGAATGAAAACAGGAGTTCATCGTTTCGCCTCCAAATTGTTTTCCACGGTAAGAAATCACCATTGTACCATATGGTTTGATTTTCTCATGCATTTGAGGTATCGTTTGCTATATTGGAGTCGTTTGCTATAGTCGCAACTACACGTGGGTGCTAGCTAGCAAGATCATTTGTGTGTCGCTTTGGGAGTTTCCATTCATTGTTCGAGAAATGGGAAAAAAAATCAAACAGTTCGGCCGCAGGGTGCGGCCAGAGGCGTATGCCTTGTTGGTATTCTAATTACAAGAAATGCATATAGAGTCCGGAAATAATGAAAATCGGTGTGTCACCGTGGCGTTCTCTCAGGATCACATGGAAAATTTTTGGTAAAGATGGTACAAGTTTTGATGCTCACACCTTCCAAATTGGAGCATCTCACAAGAAGGATCATAGTTTCCAAAAGGAGACGTGGCACTTCGGACTCCAATCGTCAGTGACTACATCATTCTACCTCGAATTTTTTTCACGGTAAACAATCACGTATATACCCTAGGTTTGATTTTCTGGCCCATTTCAGGCCTCGTTGCTATATTTAAGTCATTTTTTGCATTTACCTTTCATTTAGTGCATATAATTAGATTCAAAACCGTTCTACAACTACATCTGGGTGTTAGTTAGCAAAGAAGGTGTACACATCATTTGTGTGTCGCTTTGTGAGTTTTCATCCATTGTCTGAGAAACGGGGAGAAGTTTCAAACATTTTGGCCGCGAGGTGCGGCCACCGGCGTTGGCCTAGTTGGTATTTTAATTTAGGAATTCAGATGGAGTCCAGACATGATCAAAATCGGTGTGTGCCCATGGTGTGCTCTCACGACCCCGGGGAATTTTTTTGGTAAAGTTTGGCACAAGTTTTGATGATCGCTCCTTCCAAACCGGAGCATCTCACATGAAGGACCATGGTTTCCAAAAGGAGACGTGTCAATTCAAACTTCAGTGGTCGGTGACTTCACCGTTTGGCCTAATAAAAATTTCCACGGTAGGCAATCACCATTATACCACGGGTTTGATTTTCTAACGCATTTCAGGTATCGTTTGCTATATTTAAGACATTTTTTTGAATTTAACGTGCAATTTGTGGATATAAATAAAATCACAACCGGAACTGCATGTGCTGTTGAAAGGGATGAGGATCGCCGTTCGATCAAGGAGAATCCAATGGTGCAGACGTACGATCCGTGGGGTTTGGGTTCTGCCCAATCAGAACGCATGACTCAGATCGCGCGCGTGGCAGGGGGTCTTCAGCCATGGTTTAGTGGACACACGGCTTTCGTGAGTGAACCGTGTGCTATTTTAAAACATTTACATTAACTAACAACATATTTTTGTTTGAATGAAAACATGAGTTCATCGTTACGCCTCCAATTTTTTCCACGGTAAGAAATCACGATTGTACCCTATGGTTCGATTTTCTGGTACATTTTACCAGGCAGCAGGCCTGGCTAGCAATCTCAAACTTTGAATATGCAAAAAAAAGATCTCGTTTGTGTGTGTATATATATACATCTAGGCTATTCTGTTTCGCGTAACAGAATATTATTCTGTACCCTGCTCGAACTGACAGTTTCAGGCGGTTGTACTGATTAATTTCGAACGGTTGTACTGATTAACTTCGAGCGGTTGAACTGATGCTTTCATTTCTATTTAACAGAGCGTCTTCTTTAGTTCAATTTTTTTGGTCGGAACGGGGCGTGTAATGTATCGTTGGAAAGCTCTTGACAACTATATTTCGATTATATTAAACATTTTTGCAAAATCATCACGGTTTAAGAGCAGTTTTCAAAAAAACGCTTTTTCCAAAACTGAAAACGCGAATCGTATTTTGGACTCAATTTTCAAACGGGTTGTCGGAATTGAGCAAATAAGATGACGTTGGAAAGCTGGTGAAAATCCGCACGTTCCATATATCTATTGTTTTTTCTAATTCTATACGATTTAAAAGTAATTTGGAAAATGGTGAAATTCTGGGCGAAACGTATTTTCGCGATTATTTGCAAACGGTCTGTCGGATTGATGCAAATGATACGGCGTTAGAAAGCTATGGAAAATGCGCAAAGTTTTTATGTAGAAATGTTTTTCTAATTCCTTACGATTTAAAAACGAATTCGAATAGGGTCATATTTGATTTTGAACACGATTTTTTGTTAAGTTTGTCGAAATGGGGCAAATAATATACTGTTGGATAGCTATTGAAAATGCGAAACTTAGTCATGTTGAACGTTTTCTCAAATTCGCAATCGTTGATGAGTAATTTTGAATACGGCAAGACGGATCCTGTTGTTTTCCCATATGAAAAACAGAGTACTCGTACTGATATATGGGTGTGTTTGTACTGCTTGTTTTTTGTAGAGTAATTTTGAATGGTTCTGAAAAAAGAGTTTGTACTGATGTTTGCATGGTTTTGTACTAAGTGTGTTTTCACTAACTAGACTTTTGCTCTGTTTTTGGGTAATATTTTTTTCCTCGTAATTTTTCAACGGTTTATTTGTATCGTCACACCTGTACTTGCATGGTTTATATCATCGAACTGAATGATATTTTTTTTAAATGATGATGTTTCTTTTATTCTTTTTTTGAACTAAACATTTTTTTACAATGATATTCTGGACTTCTCTTATTTTACGGCTTGTACTTTACCCATTTTGAATTGCATGGGGTTTCTTTTTTGCTTGAACTTTTACAATTTGAATTTTTGTCATTTCTTTTATGCCGAACGGACCACCGTTATTAACTTGTACTGATCAATATTTTTAATTAAACCATTTTCCCTTTGTAGAACGGACCACTGTTTTGGTTTGTATGGATCAGTTCATCTTCGCAGCCCCCGCACATGGATTTGGACTGAAGCACCTTGGTCATCGGACTGACGGCGCGGGAGAGGGCGGCCGTGGCGCGAGCTAGGGGGCAGGGGAGGACGGCGGCGCGAGCGGCGGCTAGGGGAGGATGGTGGCGGCACCATCGGCGGCCAGGGGAGGAAGGCGGCAGCGCGAGAGGTCCCCAGGGAAGTACGGTGACGACGCGATCCGGGGTGAGTGTGGCGGGGGAGGGAGGGGGCGGCGTGCCGGCGGGGAGGGGGTAGGAGGCGCGCCGGCGCGGATGAAGGGGCGACGGGAAGGGGTAGGAGGCGCGCCGGCGGGGATGGAGGGGGCGACGCGCCGGTGGGAAGGGGGGAGGAGGCGCGCCGGCGGGGATGGAGGGGGCGACGCGCCGGTGGGGAGGGGGAGGAGGCGCGCCGGCGGGGATGGAGGGGGCGGCGCACCGGCGGGGCGGGGGGAGGAGGCGCACCGGCGGGGATGTAGGGGGCGGCACACCGGCGGGGCGGGGGGAGGAGGCGCGTCGGCGTGGAGGGGCGGCGCATCGGCGGGGTGAAAGCGGGCGGCGCGCTGGAGGACGAGTTGGGGATCGGGAGGGAGGTGGGTGGGTGGGTTCGCGAGATTCTGTCGCCGTCGCTCCTATATAGGGCCGAGGGGTAACAGAATATTATTCTGTTACTAGTAACAGAATAGTCCAGTCCTATATATATATATAGTCGCAACTACACGTGGGTGTTAGCAAGATCATTTGTGTGTCGCTTTGCGAGTTTTCATTCATTGTCCGAGAAACGGGAAAAACTTCAAACAGTTCGGCCGCAGGGTGCGGCCAGAGGCGTAGGCCTTGTTGGTATTTTAATTTCAGGAAATGCATATAGAGTCCGGAAAATAATAAAAATCATTGTGTCACTATGGCGTGCTCTCACAATCGCATGGAAAACAATTGGTAAAGTTTGGCACAAATTTTGGTGCTCGCACCTTCCATACCGGAGCATCTCACAAGAAGGATCATAGTTTCCAAAAGGAGACGCGGCACTTCGGACTCCAAATTGTCAGTTATTAGATCGTTCCGCCTCGAAAAAAATCATGGTAAACAATCGCGGATATACCCTTGGTTTGATTTTCCGGCCCATTTTCAGGTCTCGTCTGCTATGTTTAAGTCATTCTTTGCACTTACCTTGCATTTTAGTGGATATAAAGTCAAAAACCCTACTACAACTACATGTGGGTGTTTTAGTTAGGCTATACTTAGGCTACTCATAGTGGAGAGTGTCATATACTAGTATCATGCATATATATATGATACCAGTGTATGATACTACACTACAAAAAAAAGACACATCCGTGACATTTTGGGCCGAACGAATTTTTTATCTGTCATGCTTATGACACTTCTATGACGATAATTGTGACAAAACCCGGTATCATCATAGATGTGGTGGGCTCCTACTTCTATGACAAAAAATCATGACAAAAAATGGGCTTTTCATCCTGGGCGGGCCGGAGACGCAGCTGCATGACATTCTTTGGGCCGTCCATGACGGAAAAAACCATGGTAGAAGCGAGGGCGAGGAAAATATTGGGGAGTTTCCGGTTACAGTGGGTGGTCGGGGGCCGAGCGATGCGCGTTTCTCTCGTACGTACGCGCGTGTGTGCGAGGCGTTGGGCTCTAACTGAACCCGAGCGAGGCGTTGGGCTCTAACTGAACCCGAGCGATTGCACTGCAGGCTACGTGCTACCTCTTGAGCACTGCGTTGGTTTTCCCTTGAAGAGGAAAGGGTGATGCAGCAAAGTAGCGTAGTATTTCCCTCAGCTTTTGAGAACCAAGGTATCAATCCAGTAGGAGTCTACACGTAAGTCCTTGTACCTGCAGAAACAAATAAGAACCTTGCAACCAACGCGATAAAGGGATTGTCAATCCCTTCACGAGCACTTGCAAAAGTGAGATCTGAAAGAGATAATAAGATAAATATTTTTGGTATTTTTGTTAGATTGAAAGTAAAGATTGCAAGACAAAAGAACGGCGACAGAAATAGCTAGTTGACGTGAGATTAATATGATGGAAAATAGACCCGGGGGCCATAGGTTTCACTAGTGGCTTCTCTCAAGATAGCATAAGTATTACGGTAGGTGAACAAATTACTGTCGAGCAATTGATAGAAGAGTGCATAATTATGAGAATATCTAGGCATGATCATGTATATAGGCATCACGTCCATGACAAGTAGACCGAAACGATTCTGCATCTACTACTATTACTCCACACATCGACCGCTATATCCAGCATGCATCTAGAGTATTAAGTTCATAAGGACAGAGTAACGCATTAGGCAAGATGACATGATGTAGAGGGATAAACTCAAGCAATATGATATAAACCCCACCTTTTTATCCTCGATGGCAACAATACAATACGTGTCATTTCCCTTTCTGTCACTGGGATCGAGCAAAACAAGTAGTCAAAACGTTTGTGACGACCAGATGCTTCAAAGGATTCTTTCATAGGGAACATTTGGAGAACTTTTCATAAGGAGTTCATTCAGAAACATGTATAGAAACTTTCTTAATGAGCACTCGACAAACGCATTTCGAGAACATACACAAAGTCCTAGCTACAGACCTAGTTCATGATCATAACCGAGGTCTCTTGAATTTCCCTACAAGTAATTGGATCTCATATGGAGATGTTTAGTGAAGTAGAATGGAAAAAATCGAGTGCAACTACACAAGAACTAGTCTGTAACTATCGTTCGGAATCAGTTTTGCGTGGTGTTAACTGAAACATGGATATCCGACTCATACGAAGTCCGTCTTGGCTCCACAAGTAGTCAAAATGTTTGTGACGACCAGTTCCTTCAAAGGATTCTTTCATAGGGAACTTTTGGAGAACTTTTCTTAAGGAGTTCGTTCAGAAACTTGTATAGAAACTTTCTTAATGAGCACTCGACAAACGCATTTCGAGAACATACACAAAGTCCCAGCTATGGACCTAGTGCATCATCATAACCGAGGTCTCTTGCATTTCCCTACAAGTAATTGGATCTCATATGGAGATGTTTAGTCAAGTAGAATGGAAAAAATCGAGTGCAACTACACAAGAACTAGTCTGTAACTGTCGTTCGGGATCAGTTTTGCGCGGTGTTAACTGAAACATGGATATCTGACTCACACGAAGTCTGTTTTGGCTCCACAAGTAGTCAAAACATTTCTGACGACCAGATGATTCAAAGTATTACTTCATAGGGAACTTTTGGAGAACTTTTCATAAGGAGTTCGCTCAGAAACTTGTATAGAAACTTTCTTAATGAGCACTCGACAAACACATTTCGAGAACATACACAAAGTCCCAGCTATGGACCGGGTGCATCATCATAACCGAGGTCTCTTGCATTTCCCTACAAGTAATTGGATCTCATATGGAGATGTTTAGTCAAGTAGAATGGAAAAAATCGGGTGCAACTACACAAGAACTAGTCTGTAACTGTCGTTCGGAATCAGTTTTGCGGAGTGTTAACTGAAACATGGATATCTGAATCATACGGAGTCTGTTTTGGCTCCACAAGTACTCAAAACGTTTGTGACGACCAGATGCTTCAAAGGATTCTTTCATAGGGAACTTTTGGAGAACTTTTCTTAAGGTGTTCATTCAGAAACTTGTATAGAAACTTTCTTAATGAGCACTCGACAAACGCATTTCGAGAACATACACAAAGTCCCAGCTATGGACCGGGTGCATCATCATAACCGAGGTCTCTTGCATTTCCCTACAAGTAATTGGATCTCATATGGAGATTTTTAGTGAAGTAGAATGGAAAAAATCGGGTGCAACTTCACAAGAACTAGTCTATAACTGTCGTTCGGAATCAGTTTTGCACAGTGTTAACTGAAACATGGATATCTGAATCATACGGAGTCCGTTTTGGCTCCACAAGTAGTCAAAACGTTTGTGACGACCATATGCTTCAAAGGATTCTTTCATAGGGAACTTTTGGAGAACTTTTCTTAAGGTGTTCGTTCAGAAACTTGTATAGAAACTTTCTTAATGAGGACTCGATAAACGCATTTCGAGAACATACACAAAGTCCCAGCTATGGACCTAGTGCATCATCATAACCGAGGTCTCTTGCATTTCCCTACAAGTAATTGGATCTCATATGGAGATGTTTAGTGAAGTAGAATGGAAAAAATCGAGTGCAACTACACAAGAACTAGTCTGTAACTATCGTTCGGAATCAGTTTTGCGCAGTATTAACTGAAACATGGATATCTGAATCATACGGCGTCCGTTTTGTCTCCACAAGAAGTCAAACCATTTGTGACGACCAGATGTTGCAAAGGATTCTTTCATAGGGAACTTTTGGAGAACTTCTCTTAAGGAGTTCGTTCAGAAACTTGTATAGAAACTTTCTTAATGAGCACTCGATAAACGCATTTCGAGAACATACACAAAGTCCCAGCTATGGACCTAGTGCATCATCATAACCGAGGTCTCTTACATTCCCTTACAAGTAATTGGATCTCATATGGAGATGTTTAGTGAAGTAGAATGGAAAAAATCGAGTGTAACAACAAAAGAACTAGTCTGTAACTGTCGTTCGGAATCAGTTTTGCGCGGTGTTAACTGAAACATGGATAGCTTACTCATACGGAGTCCATTTGGGCTCCACAAGTAGTCAAAATGTTTGTGACGACCAGGTGCTTCAAATGATTCTTTCATAGGGAACTTTTGGAGAACTTTTCTTAAGGAGTTCGTTCAGAAACTTGTATAGAAACTTTCTTAATGAGCACTCGACAAACGCATTTCGAGAACATACACAAAGGCCCAGCTATGGACCTAGTGCATCATCATAATCGAGGTCTCTTGCATTTCCCTACAAGTAATTGGATCTCATATGGAGATGTTTAGTGAAGTAGAATGGAAAAAATCGAGTGCAACTACACAAGAACTAGTCTGTAACTGTCGTTCGGAATCAGTTTTGCGCGGTGTTAACTGAAACATGGATATCTGACTCATACGGAGTCCGTTTTGGCTCCACAAGTAGTCAAATCGTTTGTGACGACCAGGTGCTTCAAAGGATTCTTTCATAGGGAACTTTTGGAGAACTTTTCTTAAGGAGTTCGTTCAGAAACTTGTATAGAAACTTTCTTAATGAGCACTCGACAAACGCATTTTGAGAACATATCAAAAGTCCCAGCTATAGACCTAGTGCATCATCATAACCGAGGTCTCTTGCATTTCCCTACAAGTAATTGGATCTCATATGGAGATGTTTTGTGAAGTAGACTGGAAAAAATCGAGTGCAACTACACAAGAACTAGTCCGTAACTGTCGTTCGGAATCATATTTGCGAAGTGTTAACTGAAACATGGATATCTGAATCATACGGAGTCTGTTTTGGCTCCACAAGTAGTCAAAACGTTTTTGACGACCAGATGCTTCAAAGTATTACTTCATTGGGAACTTTTGGAGAACTTTTCTTAAGGAGTTCATTCAGAAACTTGTATAGAAACTTTCTTATTGAGCACTCGACAAACGCATTTCGAGAACATACACAAAGTCCCAACTATGGACCTAGTGAATCATCATAACCGAGGTCTTTTGCATTTCCCTACAAGTAATTGGATCTCATATGGAGATTTTTAGTGAAGTAGAATGGAAAAAATCGAGTGCAACTACACAAGAACTAGTCTGTAACTGTCGTTCGGAATCAGTTCTGCGCAATGTTAACTGAAACATGGATATCTGAATCATACGGAGTCCGTTTTGGCTCCACAAGCAATCAAAATGTTTGTGACGACCAGATGCTTCAAAGGATTCTTTCATAGGGAACTTTTGGAGAACTTTTCTTAAGGAGTTCATTCAGAAACTTGTATAGAAACTTTCTTAATGAGCACTCGACAAACGCATTTCGAGAACATACACAAAGTCCCAGCTATGGACCTAGTGCATCATCATAACCGAGGTCTCTTACATTCCCTTACAAGTAATTGGATCTCATATGGAGATGTTTAGTGAAGTAGAATGGAAAAAATCGAGTGCAACAACAAAAGAACTAGTCTGTAACTGTCATTCGGAATCAATTTTGCGCGGTGTTAACTGAAACATGGATATCTGACTCATACGAAGTCCATTTTGGCTCCACAAGTAGTCAAAATGTTTGTGACGACCAGGTGCTTCAAAGGATTCTTTCATAGGGAACTTTTGGAGAACTTTTCTTAAGGAGTTCGTTCAGAAACTTGTATAGAAACTTTCTTAATGAGCACTCGACAAACGCATTTCGAGAACACACACAAAGTCCTAGCTATGGACCTAGTGCATCATCCTAATCGAGGTCTCTTGCATTTCCCTACAAGTAATTGGATCACATATGGAGATGTTTGGTGAAGTAGAATGGAAAAAATCGAGTGCGACTACACAAGAACTAGTCTGTAACTGTCGTTCGGAATCAGTTTTACGCGGTGTTAACTGAAACATGGATATCTGACTCATACGGAGTCTGTTTTGGCACCACAAGTAGTCAAAACGTTTGTGACGACCAGGTGCTTAAAAGGATTCTTTCATAGGGAACTTTTGGAGAACTTTTCTTAAGGAGTTCGTTCATAAACTTGTATAGAAACTTTCTTAATGAGCACTCGACAAACGCATTTCGAGAACATACACAAAGTCCCAGCTATGGACCTAGTGCATCATCATAACCGAGGTCTCTTGCATTTCCTTACAAGTAATTGGATCTCATATGCAGATGTTTAGAGAAGTAGAATGGAAAAAATCGAGTGCAACTACACAAGAACTAGTCTGTAACTGTCGTTCGGAATCATATTTGCGAAGTGTTAACTGAAACATGGATATCTGACTCATACGGAGTCTGTTTTGGCTCCACAAGTAGTCAAAACGTTTTTCACGACCAGATGCTTCAAAGTATTACTTCATTGGGAACTTTTGGAGAACTTTTCTTAAGGAGTTCGTTCAGAAACTTGTGTAGAAACTTTCTTAATGAGCACTCGACAAACGCATTTCGAGAACATACACAAAGTCCCAACTATGGACCTAGTGCATCATCATAACCGAGGTCTTTTGCATTTCCCTAAAAGTAATTGGATCTCATATGGAGATTTTTGAAGTAGAATGGAAAAAATCGAGTGCAACTACACAGAACTAGTCTGTAACTGTCGTTCGGAATCAGTTTTGCGCACTGTTAACTGAAACATGGATATCTGAATCATACGGAGTCCATTTTGGCTCCACAAGCAATCAAAACGTTTGTGACGACCAGATGATTCAAAGGATTCTTTCATAGGGAACTTTTGGAGAACTTTTCTTAAGGAGTTCGTTCAGAAACTTGTATCGAAACTTTCTTAATGAGCACTCGACAAACGCATTTCGAGAACATACACAAACTCCCAGCTATGGACCTAGTGCATCATCATAACCGAGGTCTCTTGCATTTCCCTATAAGTAATTGGATATCATATGGAGATGTTTAGTGAAGTAGAATGGAAAACATTGAGTGCAACTACACAAGAACTAGTATGTAAGTGTCGTTCGGAATCATATTTGCGCAGTGTTAACTGAAACATGGATATCTGACTCATACGGAGTCTGTTTTGGCTCCACAAGTAGTCAAAACGTTTGTGACGACCAGATGCTCCAAACGCATTTCGAGAACATACACAAAGTCCCAGCTATGGACCTAGTGCATCATCATAACCGAGGTCTCTTGCATTTCCCTACAAGTTATTGGATCTCGTATGGAGATGTTTACTGAAGTAGAATGGAAAAAATTGAGTGCAACTACACAAGAACTAGTCTGTAACTGTCGTTCGGAATCAGCTTTGCGCAGTGTTAACTGAAACATGGATATCTGACTCATACGGAGTCCGTTTTGGCTCCACGAGTAGACAAAATGTTTGTGACAACCAGATGCTTCAAAGGATTCTTTCATAGGGAACTTTTGGAGAACTTTTCTTAAGGAGTTCGTTCAGAAACTTGTATAGAAACTTTCTTAATGAGCACTCGACAAACGCATTTCGAGAATATACACAAAGGCCCAGCTATGGACCTAGTGCATCATCATAATCGAGGTCTCTTGCATTTCCCTACAAGTAATTGGATCTCATATGGAGATGTTTAGTGAAGTAGAATGGAAAAAATCGAGTGCAACTACACAAGAACTAGTCTGTAACTGTCGTTCGGAATCAGTTTTGCGCGGTGTTAACTGAAACATGGATATCTGACTCATACGGAGTCCGTTTTGGCTCCACAAGTAGTCAAATCGTTTGTGACGACCAGGTGCTTCAAAGGATTCTTTCATAGGGAACTTTTGGAGAACTTTTCTTAAGGAGTTTGTTCAGAAACTTGTATAGAAACTTTCTTAATGAGCACTCGACAAACGCATTTTGAGAACATATCAAAAGTCCCAGCTATAGACCTAGTGCATCATCATAACCGAGGTCTCTTGCATTTCCCTACAAGTAATTGGATCTCATATGGAGATGTTTTGTGAAGTAGACTGGAAAAAATCGAGTGCAACTACACAAGAACTAGTCCGTAACTGTCGTTCGGAATCATATTTGCGAAGTGTTAACTGAAACATGGATATCTGAATCATACGGAGTCTGTTTTGGCTCCACAAGTAGTCAAAACGTTTTTGACGAGCAGATGCTTCAAAGTATTACTTCATTGGGAACTTTTGGAGAACTTTTCTTAAGGAGTTCATTCAGAAACTTGTATAGAAACTTTCTTATTGAGCACTCGACAAACGCATTTCGAGAACATACACAAAGTCCCAACTATGGACCTAGTGAATCATCATAACCGAGGTCTTTTGCATTTCCCTACAAGTAATTGGATCTCATATGGAGATTTTTAGTGAAGTAGAATGGAAAAAATCGAGTGCAACTACACAAGAACTAGTCTGTAACTGTCGTTCGGAATCAGTTCTGCGCAATGTTAACTGAAACATGGATATCTGAATCATACGGAGTCCGTTTTGGCTCCACAAGCAATCAAAATGTTTGTGACGACCAGATGCTTCAAAGGATTCTTTCATAGGGAACTTTTGGAGAACTTTTCTTAAGGAGTTCATTCAGAAACTTGTATAGAAACTTTCTTAATGAGCACTCGACAAACGCATTTCGAGAACATACACAAAGTCCCAGCTATGGACCTAGTGCATCATCATAACCGAGGTCTCTTACATTCCCTTACAAGTAATTGGATCTCATATGGAGATGTTTAGTGAAGTAGAATGGAAAAAATCGAGTGCAACAACAAAAGAACTAGTCTGTAACTGTCATTCGGAATCAATTTTGCGCGGTGTTAACTGAAACATGGATATCTGACTCATACGAAGTCCATTTTGGCTCCACAAGTAGTCAAAATGTTTGTGACGACCAGGTGCTTCAAAGGATTCTTTCATAGGGAACTTTTGGAGAACTTTTCTTAAGGAGTTCGTTCAGAAACTTGTATAGAAACTTTCTTAATGAGCACTCGACAAACGCATTTCGAGAACACACACAAAGTCCCAGCTATGGACCTAGTGCATCATCCTAATCGAGGTCTCTTGCATTTCCCTACAAGTAATTGGATCACATATGGAGATGTTTAGTGAAGTAGAATGGAAAAAATCGAGTGCGACTACACAAGAACTAGTCTGTAACTGTCGTTCGGAATCAGTTTTACGCGGTGTTAACTGAAACATGGATATCTGACTCATACGGAGTCTGTTTTGGCACCACAAGTAGTCAAAACGTTTGTGACGACCAGGTGCTTAAAAGGATTCTTTCATAGGGAACTTTTGGAGAACTTTTCTTAAGGAGTTCGTTCATAAACTTGTATAGAAACTTTCTTAATGAGCACTCGACAAACGCATTTCGAGAACATACACAAAGTCCCAGCTATGGACCTAGTGCATCATCATAACCGAGGTCTCTTGCATTTCCTTACAAGTAATTGGATCTCATATGCAGATGTTTAGAGAAGTAGAATGGAAAAAATCGAGTGCAACTACACAAGAACTAGTATGTAACTGTCGTTCGGAATCATATTTGCGAAGTGTTAACTGAAACATGGATATCTGACTCATACGGAGTCTGTTTTGGCTCCACAAGTAGTCAAAACGTTTTTCACGACCAGATGCTTCAAAGTATTACTTCATTGGGAACTTTTGGAGAACTTTTCTTAAGGAGTTCGTTCAGAAACTTGTGTAGAAACTTTCTTAATGAGCACTCGACAAACGCATTTCGAGAACATACACAAAGTCCCAACTATGGACCTAGTGCATCATCATAACCGAGGTCTTTTGCATTTCCCTAAAAGTAATTGGATCTCATATGGAGATTTTTGAAGTAGAATGGAAAAAATCGAGTGCAACTACACAGAACTAGTCTGTAACTGTCGTTCGGAATCAGTTTTGCGCACTGTTAACTGAAACATGGATATCTGAATCATACGGAGTCCGTTTTGGCTCCACAAGCAATCAAAATGTTTGTGACGACCAGATGCTTCAAAGGATTCTTTCATAGGGAACTTTTGGAGAACTTTTCTTAAGGAGTTCATTCAGAAACTTGTATAGAAACTTTCTTAATGAGCACTCGACAAACGCATTTCGAGAACATACACAAAGTCCCAGCTATGGACCTAGTGCATCATCATAACCGAGGTCTCTTACATTCCCTTACAAGTAATTGGATCTCATATGGAGATGTTTAGTGAAGTAGAATGGAAAAAATCGAGTGCAACAACAAAAGAACTAGTCTGTAACTGTCATTCGGAATCAATTTTGCGCGGTGTTAACTGAAACATGGATATCTGACTCATACGAAGTCCATTTTGGCTCCACAAGTAGTCAAAATGTTTGTGACGACCAGGTGCTTCAAAGGATTCTTTCATAGGGAACTTTTGGAGAACTTTTCTTAAGGAGTTCGTTCAGAAACTTGTATAGAAACTTTCTTAATGAGCACTCGACAAACGCATTTCGAGAACACACACAAAGTCCCAGCTATGGACCTAGTGCATCATCCTAATCGAGGTCTCTTGCATTTCCCTACAAGTAATTGGATCACATATGGAGATGTTTAGTGAAGTAGAATGGAAAAAATCGAGTGCGACTACACAAGAACTAGTCTGTAACTGTCGTTCGGAATCAGTTTTAGGCGGTGTTAACTGAAACATGGATATCTGACTCATACGGAGTCTGTTTTGGCACCACAAGTAGTCAAAATGTTTGTGACGACCAGGTGCTTAAAAGGATTCTTTCATAGGGAACTTTTGGAGAACTTTTCTTAAGGAGTTCGTTCATAAACTTGTATAGAAACTTTCTTAATGAGCACTCGACAAACGCATTTCGAGAACATACACAAAGTCCCAGCTATGGACCTAGTGCATCATCATAACCGAGGTCTCTTGCATTTCCTTACAAGTAATTGGATCTCATATGCAGATGTTTAGAGAAGTAGAATGGAAAAAATCGAGTGCAACTACACAAGAACTAGTATGTAACTGTCGTTCGGAATCATATTTGCGAAGTGTTAACTGAAACATGGATATCTGACTCATACGGAGTCTGTTTTGGCTCCACAAGTAGTCAAAACGTTTTTCACGACCAGATGCTTCAAAGTATTACTTCATTGGGAACTTTTGGAGAACTTTTCTTAAGGAGTTCGTTCAGAAACTTGTGTAGAAACTTTCTTAATGAGCACTCGACAAACGCATTTCGAGAACATACACAAAGTCCCAACTATGGACCTAGTGCATCATCATAACCGAGGTCTTTTGCATTTCCCTAAAAGTAATTGGATCTCATATGGAGATTTTTGAAGTAGAATGGAAAAAATCGAGTGCAACTACACAGAACTAGTCTGTAACTGTCGTTCGGAATCAGTTTTGCGCACTGTTAACTGAAACATGGATATCTGAATCATACGGAGTCCATTTTGGCTCCACAAGCAATCAAAACGTTTGTGACGACCAGATGATTCAAAGGATTCTTTCATAGGGAACTTTTGGAGAACTTTTCTTAAGGAGTTCGTTCAGAAACTTGTATCGAAACTTTCTTAATGAGCACTCGACAAACGCATTTCGAGAACATACACAAACTCCCAGCTATGGACCTAGTGCATCATCATAACCGAGGTCTCTTGCATTTCCCTATAAGTAATTGGATATCATATGGAGATGTTTAGTGAAGTAGAATGGAAAACATTGAATGCAACTACACAAGAACTAGTATGTAAGTGTCGTTCGGAATCATATTTGCGCAGTGTTAACTGAAACATGGATATCTGACTCATACGGAGTCTGTTTTGGCTCCACAAGTAGTCAAAACGTTTGTGACGACCAGATGCTCCAAACGCATTTCGAGAACATACACAAAGTCCCAGCTATGGACCTAGTGCATCATCATAACCGAGGTCTCTTGCATTTCCCTACAAGTTATTGGATCTCATATGGAGATGTTTACTGAAGTAGAATGGAAAAAATTGAGTGCAACTACACAAGAACTAGTCTGTAACTGTCGTTCGGAATCAGCTTTGCGCAGTGTTAACTGAAACATGGATATCTGACTCATACGGAGTCCGTTTTGGCTCCACGAGTAGACAAAATGTTTGTGACAACCAGATGCTTCAAAGGATTCTTTCATAGGGAACTTTTGGAGAACTTTTCTTAAGGAGTTCGTTCAGAAACTTGTTTAGAAACTTTCTTAATGAGCACTCGACAAACGCATTTAGAGAACATACACAAACTCCCAGCCATGGACCTAGTGCATCGTCATAACCGAGGTCTCTTGCATTTCCCTACAAGTAATTGGATCGCATATGGAGATGTTTAGTGAAGTAGAATGGAAAAAATCGAGTGCAACTACACAAGAACTAGTCTGTAACTGTCGTTCGGAATCAGTGTTGAGCGGTGTTAACTGAAACATGGATATCTGACTCATACGGAGTCCGTTTTGGCTCCACAAGTAGTCAAAACGTTTGTTACGACCAGGTGCTTCAAAGGATTATTTCATAGGGAACTTTTGGAGAACTTTTCTTAAGGATTTTGTTCATAAACTTGTATAGAAACTTTCTTAATGAGCACCCGACAAACGCATTTCGAGAACATACACAAAGTGCCAGCTATGGACCTAGTGCATCGTCATAACCGAGGTCTCTTGCATTTCCCTACAAGTAATTGGATCTCATATGGAGATGTTTAGTGGAGTAGAATGGAAAAAATTGAGTGCAACTACACAAGAACTAGTCTGTAACTGTCGTTCGGAATCTGTTTTGCACAGTGTTAACTGAAACATGGATATCTAACTCATACGGAGTCCGTTTTGGCTCCACAAGTAGTCAAAATGTTTGTGACGACCAGATGCTTCAAAGGATTCTTTCATAATGAACTTTTGGAGAACTTTCCTTAAGGAGTTCGTTCAGAAACTTGTATAGAAACTTTCTTAATGAGCACTCGACAAACGTATTTCGAGAACATACACAAACTCCCAGCTATGGACCTAGTGCATCATCATAACCGAGGTCTCTTGCATTTCCCTACAAGTAATTGGATCGCATATGGAGATGTTTAGTGAAGTAGAATGGAAAAAATCGAGTGCAACTGTTGGTAATCGTAGCATAATTTAAAATTTTCCTACGCTCACCAAGATGCATCTATGGAGTCTACTAGCAACGAGGGGAAAGGAGTGCATCTACATACCCTTGTAGATCGCGAGCGGAAGCGTTCCAATGAACGTGGATGACGGAGTCGTACTCGCCGTGATCCAAATCACCGATGACCGAGTGCCGAACGGACGGCACCTCCGCGTTCAACACACGTACGGTGCAGCGACGTCTCCTCCTTCTTGATCCAGCAAGGGGGAAGGAGATGTTGATGGAGATCCAGCAGCACGACGGCGTGGTGGTGGATGTAGCGGGTCTCATGCAGGGCTTCGCCGAGCTTCTGCGTGAGAGAGAGAGGTGTTGCAGGGGAGGAGGGAGGCGCTCAAGGCTGTAGGTTGCTGCCCTCCCTCCCCCCCTTTATATAGGCCCCCTGGGGAGGGGCGCCGGCCCCAAGAGATGGGATCTCAAGGGGGGGCGGCGGCCACAAGGGGGGAAGGGGTTGCCTTGCCCCCCAAGGCAAGGGGGAACTCCCCCCTAGGGTTCCCAACCCTAGGCGCATGGGGGGAGGCCCAAGGGGGGCGCCCCAGCCCACTAAGGGCTGGTTCCCTTCCACTTTCAGCCCACGGGGCCCTCCGGGATAGGTGGCCCCACCCGGTGGACCCCCGGGACCCTTCCGGTGGTTCCGGTACAATACCGGTAACCCCTGAAACTTTCCCGGTGGCCGAAACTGGACTTCCTATATATAATTATTCACCTCCGGACCATTCCGGAGCCTCTCGTGACGTCCGGGATCTCATCCGGGACTCCGAACAACTTTCGGGTTTCCGCATACATATATCTCTACAACCCTAGCGTCACCGAACCTTAAGTGTGTAGACCCTACGGGTTCGGGAGACACGCAGACATGACCGAGACGCCTCTCCGGTCAATAACCAACAGCGGGATCTGGATACCCATGTTGGCTCCCACATGTTCCACGATGATCTCATCGGATGAACCACGGTGTCGAGGATTCAATCAATCCCGTATACAATTCCCTTTGTCAATCGGTATGTTACTTGCCCGAGATTCGATCGTCGGTATCCCAATACCTTGTTCAATCTCGTTACCGGCAAGTCTCTTTACTCGTGCCGCAATGCATGATCCCGTGACTAACGCCTTAGTCACATTGAGCTCATTATGATGATGCATTACCGAGTGGGCCCAGAGATACCTCTCCATCACACGGAGTGACAAATCCCAGTCTCGATCCGTGCCAACCCAACAGACACTTTCGGAGATACCCGTAGTGCACCTTTATAGTCACCCAGTTACGTTGTGACGTTTGGCACATCCAAAGCACTCCTATGGTATCCGGGAGTTGCACGATCTCATGGTCTAAGGAAAAGATACTTGACATTGGAAAAGCTCTAGCAAACGAAACTACACGATCTTTTATGCTATGCTTAGGATTGGGTCTTGTCCATCACATCATTCTCCTAATGATGTGATCCCGTTATCAATGACATCCAATGTCCATAGTCAGGAAACCATGACTATCTGTTGATCAACGAGCTAGTCAACTAGAGGCTTACTAGGGACACGTTGTGGTCTATGTATTCACACATGTATTACGATTTCCGGACAATACAATTATAGCATGAATAATAGACAATTACCATGAACAAAGAAATATAATAATAACCATTTATTATTGCCTCTAGGGCATATTTCCAACAGTCTCCCACTTGCACTAGAGTCAATAATCTAGTTACATTGTGATGAATCGAACACCCATTGCGTCCTGGTGTTGATCATGTTTTGCCCTAGGGAGAGGTTTAGTCAACGGATCTGCTACATTCAGGTCCGTATGTACTTTACAAATATCTATGTCTCCATTTTGAACACTTTTACGAATGGAGTTGAAGCGACGCTTGATATGCCTGGTCTTCCTGTGAAACCTGGGCTCCTTCGCAAGGGCAATAGCTCCAGTGTTGTCACAGAAGAGAGTCATCTGGCCCGACGCATTGGGAATCACCCCTAGGTCGGTAATGAACTCCTTCATCCAGACTGCTTCCTGTGCTGCCTCCGAGGCTGCCATGTACTCCGCTTCACATGTAGATCCCGCCACGACGCTTTGCTTGCAACTGCACCAGCTTACTGCTCCTCCATTCAAAATATACACGTATCCGTTCTGTGACTTCGAGTCATCCAGATCTGTGTCGAAGCTAGCGTCGACGTAACCCTTTATGACAAGCTCTTCGTCACCTCCATAAACGAGAAACATATCCTTAGTCCTCTTCAGGTACTTCAGGATATTCTTGACCGCTGTCCAGTATTCCATGCCGGGATTACTTTGGTACCTTCCTACCAAACTTACGGCAAGGTTTACATCAGGTCTGGTACACAGCATGGCATACATAATAGACCCTATGGCCGAGGCATAGGGGATGACACTCATCTTTTCTCTATCTTCTGCCGTGGTCGGGCATTGAGCCTTGCTCAATTGCACACCTTGCAATACAGGCAAGAACCCCTTCTTGGACTGATCCATATTGAACTTCTTCAATATCTTGTCAAGGTATGTACTCTGTGAAAGACCAATGAGGCGTCTTGATCTATCTCTATAGATCTTGATGCCTAATATATAAGCAGCTTCTCCAAGGTCCTTCATTGAAAAACACTTATTCAAATAGGCCTTTATACTTTCCAAGAATTCTATATCATTTCCCATCAATAGTATGTCATCCACATATAATATGAGAAATGCTACAGAGCTCCCACTCACGTTCTTGTAAACACAGGCTTCTCCATAAGTCTGTGTAAACCCAAACGCTTTGATCATCTCATCAAAGCGAATGTTCCAACTCCGAGATGCTTGCACCAGCCCATAGATTGAGCGCTGGAGCTTGCATACTTTGTTAGCATTCTTAGGATCGACAAAACCTTCCGGCTGCATCATATACAACTCTTCCTTAAGGAAGCCATTAAGGAATGCCGTTTTGACGTCCATCTGCCATATCTCATAATCATAGTATGCGGCAAATGCTAACATGATTCGGACGGACTTCAGCTTCGCTACGGGTGAGAAAGTCTCATCATAGTCAACCCCTTGAACTTGTCGATAACCCTTAGCGACAAGTCGAGCTTTGTAGATGGTCACATTACCATCTGCGTCCGTCTTCTTCTTAAAGATCCATTTGTTTTCTATGGCTCGCCGCTCATCGGGCAAGTCAGTCAAAGTCCATACTTTGTTTTCATACATGGATTCTATCTCGGATTTCATGGCTTCTAGCCATTTGTCGGAATCCGGGCCCGCCATCGCTTCTTCATAGTTCGAAGGTTCACCGTTGTCTAACAACATGATTTCCAGGACAGGGTTTCCGTACCACTCTGGTGCGGAACGTGTCCTTGTGGACCTACGAAGTTCAGTAACTTGATCCGAAGCTTCATGATCATCATCATTAACTTCCTCCCCAGTCGGTGTAGGCACCACAGGAACATTTTCCCGCGCTGCGCTACTTTCCGGTTCGGAAGGGATGACTATCACCTCATCAAGTTCCACTTTCCTCCCACTCAATTCTTTCGAGAGAAACTCCTTCTCTAGAAAGGACCCGTTCTTGGCAACGAAGATCTTGCCCTCGGATCTGAGGTAGAAGGTATACCCAATAGTTTCCTTAGGGTATCCTATGAAGACGCATTTTTTCGACTTGGGTTCGAGCTTTTCAGGTTGAAGTTTCTTGACATAAGCATCGCATCCCCAAACTTTTAGAAACGACAGCTTAGGTTTCTTCCCAAACCATAATTCATACGGTGTCGTCTCAACGGATTTCGACGGAGCCCTATTTAAAGTGAATGCGGCAGTCTCTAAAGCATAACCCCAAAATGAGAGCGGTAGATCGGTAAGAGACATCATAGATCGCACCATATCCAATAGAGTGCGATTACGACGTTCGGACACACCATTTCGCTGAGGTGTTCCAGGCGGCGTGAGTTGTGAAACTATTCCACATTTCCTTAAGTGTGTACCAAATTCGTGACTTAAATATTCTCCTCCACGATCTGATCGTAAGAATTTTATTTTTCTGTCATGTTGATTCTCAACCTCACTCTGAAATTCCTTGAACTTTTCAAAGGTTTCAGACTTGTGTTTCATTAGGTAGACATACCCATATCTATTTAAGTCATCAGTGAGAGTGAGAACATAACGATATCCTCCGCGAGCCTCAACACTCATTGGACCACACACATCGGTATGTATGATTTCCAATAAGTTGGTTGCTCGCTCCATTGTTCCGGAGAACGGAGTCTTGGTCATCTTACCCATGAGGCATGGTTCGCACGTGTCAAATGATTCGTAATCAAGAGACTCCAAAAGTCCATCTGCATGGAGCTTCTTCATGCGCTTGACACCAATGTGACCAAGGCGGCAGTGCCACAAGTATGTGGGACTATCGTTATCAACTTTACATCTTTTGGTATTCACACTATGAATATGTGTAACATCACGTTCGAGATTCATCAAAAATAAACCATTGACCAGCGGGGCATGACCATAAAACATATCTCTCAAATAAATAGAACAACCATTATTCTCTGATTTAAATGAGTAGCCATCTCGAATTAAACGAGATCCAGATACAATGTTCATGCTCAAAGCTGGCACTAAATAACAATTATTGAGGTTTAAAACTAATCCCGTGGGTAGATGCAGAGTTAGCGTGCCAACGGCGATCACATCGACCTTGGAACCATTCCCGACGCGCATCGTCACCTCGTCCTTTGCCAGTCTCCGTTTATTCCGTAGTTCCTGCTTTGAGTTACAAATATGAGCAACCGCACCGGTATCAAATACCCAGGAGCTACTACGAGTACTGGTAAGGTACACATCAATTACTTGTATATCACATATACCTTGGGTGTTGCCGGCCTTCTTCTTGTCCGCTAAATATTTGGGGCAGTTCCGCTTCCAGTGACCACTTCCCTTGCAATAAAAGCACTCAGTCTCGGGCTTGGGTCCATTCTTTGACTTCTTCCCGGTAACTGGCTTACCGGGCGCGGCAACTCCCTTGCCGTCCTTCTTGAAGTTCTTCTTACCCTTGCCCTTCTTGAACTTAGTGGTTTTATTCACCATCAACACTTGATGTTCTTTTCTGATCTCTACCTCAGCTGATTTCAGCATTGAATATACCTTGGGAATGGTCTTTTCCATCCCCTGCATATTGTAGTTCATCACAAAGCTCTTGTAGCTTGGTGGAAGCGACTGGAGGATTCTGTCAATGACCGCGTCATCCGGGAGATTAACTCCCAGCTGAGACAAGCGGTTGTGCAACCCAGACATTCTGAGTATGTGCTCACTAACAGAACTGTTCTCCTCCATTTTACAGCTGAAGAACTTGTCGGAGACATCATATCTCTCGACCCGGGCATGAGCTTGAAAAACCAGTTTCAGCTCCTCGAACATCTCATATGCTCCATGTTTCTCAAAACGCTTTTGGAGACCCGGTTCTAAGCTGTAAAGCATGCCGCACTGAACGAGGGAGTAATCATCAGCACGCTGCTGCCAAGCGTTCATAACGTCTTGGTTCTCAGGGATTGGTGCTTCACCTAGCGGTGCTTCTAAGACATAATCTTTCTTGGCTGCTATGAGGATGATCCTCAGGTTCCGGACCCAGTCTGTATAGTTGCTGCCATCATCTTTCAGCTTGGTTTTCTCTAGGAACGCGTTGAAATTGAGGACAACGTGGGCCATTTGATCTACAATACATAATGTAAAGATTTTAGACTAAGTTCATGATAATTAAGTTCATATAATCAAATTATTTAATGAACTCCCACTCAGATAGACATCCCTCTAGTCATCTAAGTGAAACATGATCCGACTTTAACTAGGCCGTGTCCGATCATCACGTGAGACGGACTAGTCAAGATCGGTGAACATCTCCATGTTGATCGTATCTTCTATACGACTCATGCTCGATCTTTCGGTCCTCCGTGTTCCGAGGCCATGTCTGTACATGCTAGGCTCGTCAAGTCAACCTAAGTGTATTGCGTGTGTTCCGAGGCCATGTCTGTACATGCTAGGCTCGTCAACACCCGTTGTATTCGAACGTTAGAATCTATCACACCCGATCATCACGTGGTGCTTCGAAACAACGAACCTTCGCAACAGTGCACAGTTAGGGTGAACACTTTCTTGAAATTATTATAAGGGATCATCTTACTTACTACCGTCATTCTAAGCAAATAAGATGCAAAAACATGATAAACATCACATGCAATCAAATAGTGACATGATATGGCCAATATCATCATGCTCCTTTGATCTCCATCTTCGGGGCACCATGATCATCTTCGTCACCGGCATGACACCATGATCTCCATCATCATGATCTCCATCATTGTGTCTTCATGAAGTCATCACGCCAACGATTACTTCTACTTCTAAGGCTAACGCGTTTAGCAACAAAGTAAAGTAATTTACATGGCGTTATTCAATGACACGCAGGTCATCCAAAATAATAAAGACAACTCCTATGGCTCCTGCCGGTTTTCATACTCATCGACATGCAAGTCGTGATTCCTATTACAAGAATATGATCAATCTCATACATCACATATATCATTCATCACATCTTCTGGCCATATCATATCACATATATCACTTGCTGCAAAAACAAGTTAGACGTCCTCTAATTGTTGTTGCAAGTTTTTACGTGGTTTGTAGGTTTCTAGCAAGAACGTTTCTTACCTACGTATGACCACAACGTGATTTGCCAATTTCTATTTACCCTTCATAAGGACCCTTTTCATCGAATCCGTTCCGACTAAAGTAGGAGAGACAGACACCCGCTAGCCACCTTATGCAACTAGTGCATGTCAGTCGGTGGAACCTGTCTCACGTAAGCGTACGTGTAAGGTCGGTCCAGGCCGCTTCATCCTACAATGCCGCCGAAACAAGAAACGACTAGTAGCGGCAAGAAGAATTGGCAAACTCAACGCCCACAACTGCTTTGTGTTCTACTCGTGCATAGTAACTACGCATAAACCTGGCTCATGATGCCACTGTTGGTAATCGTAGCATAATTTAAAATTTTCCTACGCTCACCAAGATGCATCTATGGAGTCTACTAGCAACGAGGGGAAAGGAGTGCATCTACATACCCTTGTAGATCGCGAGCGGAAGCGTTCCAATGAACTTGGATGACGGAGTCGTACTCGCCGTGATCCAAATCACCGATGACCGAGTGCCAAACGGACGGCACCTCCGCGTTCAACACACGTACGGTGCAGAGACGTCTCCTCCTTCTTGATCCAGCAAGGGGGAAGGAGAGGTTGATGGAGATCCAGCACCACGACGGCGTGGTGATGGATGTAGCGGGTCTCCTGCAGGGCTTCGCCGAGCTTCTGCGAGAGAGAGAGAGGTGTTGCAGGGGAGGAGGGAGGCGCTCAAGGCTGTAGGTTGCTGCCCTCCCTCCCCCCCTTTATATAGGCCCCCTGGGGGGGCGCCGGCCCCAAGAGATGGGATCTCAAGGGGGGGCGGCGGCCACAAGGGGGGAAGGGGTTGCCTTGCCCCCCAAGGCAAGGGGGAACTCCCCCCTAGGGTTCCCAACCCTAGGCGCATGGGGGGAGGCCCAAGGGGGGCGCCCCAGCCCACTAAGGGCTGGTTCCCTTCCACTTTCAGCCCACGGGGCCCTCCGGGATAGGTGGCCCCACCCGGTGGACCCCCGGGACCCTTCCGGTGGTTCCGGTACAATACCGGTAACCCCCGAAACTTTCCCGGTGGCCGAAACTGGACTTCCTATATATAATTATTCACCTCCGGACCATTCCGGAGCCTCTCGTGACGTCCGGGATCTCATCCGGGACTCCGAACAACTTTCGGGTTTCCGCATACATATATCTCTACAACCCTAGCGTCACCGAACCTTAAGTGTGTAGACCCTACGGGTTCGGGAGACACGCAGACATGACCGAGACGCCTCTCCGGTCAATAACCAACAGCGGGATCTGGATACCCATGTTGGCTCCCACATGTTCCACGATGATCTCATCGGATGAACCACGGTGTCGAGGATTCAATCAATCCCGTATACAATTCCCTTTGTCAATCGGTATGTTACTTGCCCGAGATTCGATCGTCGTTATCCCAATACCTTGTTCAATCTCGTTACCGGCAAGTCTCTTTACTCATACCGCAATGCATGATCCCGTGACTAACGCCTTAGTCACATTGAGCTCATTATGATGATGCATTACCGAGTGGGCCCAGAGATACCTCTCCGTCACACGGAGTGACAAATCCCAGTCTCGATCCGTGGCAACCCAACAAACACTTTCGGAGATACCCATAGTGCACCTTTATAGTCACCCAGTTACGTTGTGACATTTGGCACACCCAAAGCACTCCTACGGTATCCGGGAGTTGCACGATCTCCTGGTCTAAGGAAAAGATACTTGACATTGGAAAAGCTCTAGCAAACGAAACTACACGATCTTTTATGCTATGCTTAGGATTGGGTCTTGTCCATCACATCATTCTCCTAATGATGTGATCCCGTTATCAATGACATCCAATGTCCATAGTCAGGCAACCATGACTATCCATTGATCAACGAGCTAGTCAACTAGAGGCTTACTAGGGACACGTTGTGGTCCACGTATTCACACATGTATTACAATTTCCGGACAATACAATTATAGCATGAATAATAGACAATTACCATGAACAAAGAAATATAATAATAACCATTTATTATTGCATCTAGGGCATATTTCCAACAGCAACTACACAAGAACTAGTCTATAACTGTCGTTCGGAATCAATTTTGAGCGGTGTTAACTGAAACATGGATATCTGACTCATACGGAGTCCGTTTTGGCTCCACAAGTAGTCAAAACGTTTGTGACGACCAGGTGCTTCAAAGGATTATTTCATAGGGTACTTTTGGATAACTTTTCATCAGGAGTCCGTTCAGAAACTTGTATAGAAACTTTCTTGATGAGCACTCGACAAACGCAATTCAAGAACATACACAAAGTCTCAGCTATGGACCTAGTGCATCATCATAACCGAGGTCTCTTGCATTTCCCTACAAGTAATTGCATCTCATATGGAAATGTTTACTGAAGTAGAATGGAAAAAATGGAGTGCAACTACACAAGAACTAGTTTGTAACTGTCGTTCAGAATCAGTTTTGCGCGGTGTTAACTGAAACAAGGATATCTGACTCATACGGAGTCCGTTTTTGCTCCACAAGTAGTCAAAACCTTTGTGACGACCGGGTGCTTCAAAGGATTCTTACATAGGGAAGTTTTGGAAAACTATTCTTAAGGAGTTCGTTCAGAAACTTGTATAGAAACTTTCTTAATAAGCACTCGACAAACGCATTTCGAGAACATACACAAAGTCCCAGCTATGGACCTAGTGCGTCATCATAACTGAGGTCTCTTGAATTTCCCTACAAGTAATTGGATCTCATATGGAGATGTTTAGACAAGTAGAATGGAAAAAATCAAGTGCAACTACACAAGAACTAGTCTGTAACTGTCGTTCGGAATCAGTTTTGCGCAATGTTAACTGAAACGTGGATATTTGACCCATACGGAGTCCGTTTTGGCTCCACAAGTAGTCAAAATGTTTGTGATGACCAGATGCTTCAAAAGATTCTTTCGTAGGGAACATTTGGAGAAATTTTCTTAAGGAGTTCGTTCAGAAACTTGTATAGAAACTTTCTTAATGAGCACTCAACAAACGCATTTCGAGAACATACACAAAGTCCTAGCTATGGACCTAGTGCATCATCATAACCGAGGTCTTTTGCATTTCCCTACAAGTAATTGGATCTCATATGGAGATTTTTAGTGAAGTAGAATGGAAAAAATCGAGTGCAACTACACAAGAACTAGTCTATAACTCTCGTTCGGAATCAGTTTTGTGCAACGTTAACTGAAACGTGGATATCTGACTCATACGAAGTTTGTTTTGGCTCCACAAGTAGTCAAAACGTTTTTGACGACTAGATGCTTCCAAGCATTATTTCATAGGGAACTTTTGGAGAACTTTTCTGCAGGAGTTCGTTCAGAAATTTGTATAGAAACTTTCTTAATGAGCACTCGACAAACGCATTTCAAGAACATACACAAAGTTCCAGCTATGGACCTAGTGCATCATCATAACCGAGGTCTCTTGCATTTCCCTACGAGTAATTGGATCTCATATGGAGATGTTTAGTGAAGTAGAATGGAAAAAATCGAGTGCAACTACACAAGAACTAGCCTGTACCTGTAGTTCGGAATCAGTTTGCGCTGTGTTAACTAAAACATGGATATCTGACTCATACGGAGTCCGTTTTGGCTCTAGAAGTAGTCAAAACGTTTGTGATGACCAGGTGCTTCAAAGGAGTCTTTCATAGGGAACTTTTGGAGAACTTTTCATAAGGATTTTGTTCATAAACTTGTATAGAAACTTTCTTAATGAGCACTCGACAAACGCATTTCGAGAACATACACAAAGTCCCAGCTATGGACATAGTGCATCATCATAACCGAGGTCTTTTGCATTTCCTTCAAGTAATTGGATCTCATATGGAGATGTTTAGTGAATTAGAATGGAAAAAATCGAGTGCAACTACACAAGAACTAGTCTGTAACTGTCGTTCGGAATTAGTTTTGAGCGGTGTTAACTGAAACATGGATATCTGACTCATACGGAGTCCGTTTTGGCTCCACAAGTAGTCACAACGTTTGTGACGACCAGGTGCTTCAAAGGATTCTTTCGCATTGAACTTTTGGAGAACTTTTCTTAAGGAGTTCGTTCAGAAACTTGTATAGAAACTTTCTTAATGAGCACTCCACAAACGCATTTCGAGAACATACACAAACTCCCAGCTATGGACCTAGTGCATCATCATAAGCGAGGTCTCTTGCATTTCCCTACAAGTAATTGGATCGCATATGGAGATGTTTAGTGAAGTAGAATGGAAAAAATCGAGTGCAACTACACAAGAACTAGTGTGTAAGTCTCGTTCGGAATCAGTTTTGAGCGGTGTTAACTGAAACATGGATATCTGACTCATACGAAGTCCGTTTTGGCTCCACAAGTAGTCAAAACGTTTGTGACGACCAGATGCTTCGCAGGATTCTTTCACAGGGAACTTTTGGAGAACTTTTCTTAAGGAGTTCGTTCAGAAACTTGTACAGAAACTTTCTTAATGAGCACTCGACAAACGCATTTCGAGAACATACACAATGTCCCAGCTATGGACCTAGTCCATCATCATAACCGAGGTCTCTTGCATTTCCCTACAAGTAATTGGATGTCATATGGAGATGTTTAGTGAAGTAGAATGGATAAAATCGAGTGCAACTACACAAGAACTAGTCTGTAACTGTCGTTTGGAATCAGTTTTGCGCAGTGTTAACTGAAACATGGATATCTCACTCATACGGAGTCCGTTTTGGCTCCACAAATAGTCAAAACGTTTGTGACGACCAGATGCTTCAAAGAATTCTGTCATAGGTAACTTTTGGAGAACTTTTCTTAAGGAGTTCGTTCAGAAACTTGTATAAAAACTTTCTTAATGAGCACTCGACAAACGCATTTCAAGAACATACACAAAGTCCCAGCTGTGGACCTAGTGCATCATCATAACCGAGGTCTCTTGCATTTCCCTACAAGTAATTGGATCTCATATGGAGATGTTTAGTGAAGTAGAACGGAAAAAATCGACTGCAACTACACAAGAACTAGTCTGTAACTGTCGTTCGGAATCAGTTTTGCGCAGTGTTAACAGAAACATGGATATCTGACCCATACGGAGTCCGTTTTGGCTCCACAAATAGTCAAAATGTTTGTGACGACCAGATGCTTCAAAGGATTCTTTCATAGGGAACTTTTGGAGAACTTTTCGTAAGGAGTTCGTTCAGAAACTTGTATAGAAACTTTCTTAATGAGCACTCGACAAACGCATTTCGAGAACATACACAAACTCCCAGCTATGGACCTAGTCCATCATCATAACCGAGGTCTCTTGCATTTCCCTACAAGTAATTGGATGTCATATGGAGATGTTTAGTGAAGTAGAATGGAAAAAAATCGAGTGCAACTACACAAGAACTAGTTTGTAAATGTCGTTCGGAATGAGTTTTGCGCAGTGTTAACTGAAACATGGATATCTCACTCATACGGAGTCCGTTTTGGCTCCACAAGTAGTCAAAACGTTTGTGAAGACCAGGTGCTTCAAAGGATTATTTCATAGGGAACTTTTGGAGAACTTTTATTAAGGAGTTCATTCAAAAACTTGTATAGAAACTTTCTTAATGAGCACTCGACAAACGCAATTCGAGAACATACACAAAGTCTCAGCTATGGACCTAGTGCATCATCATAACCGAGGTCTCTTGCATTTCCCTACAATTAATTGGATCTCATATGGAGATGTTTACTGAAGTAGAATGGAAAAAATCGAGTGAACTACACAAGAACTAGTTTGTAACTATTGTTCAGAATCAGTTTTGCGCGGTGTTAACTGAAACAAGGATATCTGACTCATACGGAGTCCGTTTTGGCTCCACAAGTAGTTAAAATGTTTGTGACGACCAGGTGCGTCAAAGTTTTCTTTCATAGGGAACTTTTGGAAAACTTTTCTTAAGGAGTTCGTTCAGAAACTTGTATAGAAACTTTCTTAATGAGCACTCGACAAACGCATTTCGAGAACACACACAAAGTCCCAGCTATGGACCTAGTGCGTCATCATAACCGAGGTCTATTGAATTTCCCTACAAGTAATTGGATCTCATATGGAGATGTTTAGTGAAGTAGAATTGAAAAATCAAGTGCAACTACACAAGAACTAGTCTCTAACTGTCGTTCGGAATCAGTTTGCGCAGTGTTAACTGAAACATGGATATTTGACCCATACGGAGTCCGTTTTGGCTCCACAAGTAGTCAAAATGTTTGTGACGACCAGGTGCTTCAAAGGATTCTTTCATAGGGAACTTTTGGAGAACTTTTCTTAAGGAGTTCGTTCAGAAACTTGTATAGAAACTTTCTTAATGAGCACTCGACAAACGCATTTCGAGAACATACACAAACTCCCAGCTATGGACCTAGTGCATAATCATAAGCGAGGTCTCTTGCATTTCCCTACAAGTAATTGGATCGCATATGGAGATGTTTAGTGAAGTAGAATGGAAAAAATCGAGTGCAACTACACAAGAACTAGTGTGTAAGTCTCGTTCGGAATCAGTTTTGAGCGGTGTTAACTGAAACATGGATATCTGACTCATACGAAGTCCGTTTTCGCTCCACAAGTAGTCAAAACGTTTGTGACGACCAGATGCTTCGAAGGATTCTTTCACAGGGAACTTTTGGAGAACTTTTCTTAAGGAGTTCGTTCAGAAACTTGTATAGAAACTTTCTTAATGAGCACTCGACAAACGCATTTCGAGAACATACACAATGTCCCAGCTATGGACCTAGTGCATCATCATAACCGAGGTCTCTTGCATTTCCCTACAAGTTATTGGATGTCATATGGAGATGTTTAGTGAAGTAGAATGGATAAAATCGAGTGCAACTACACAAGAACTAGTCTGTAACTGTCGTTTGAAATCAGTTTTGCGCAGTGTTAACTGAAACATGGATATCTCACTCATACGGAGTCCGTTTTGGCTCCACAAGTAGTCAAAACGT
This sequence comes from Aegilops tauschii subsp. strangulata, assembly GCF_002575655.3. NCBI lineage: Eukaryota > Viridiplantae > Streptophyta > Magnoliopsida > Poales > Poaceae > Aegilops > Aegilops tauschii. The sequence goes on along the minus strand of NC_053035.3, from coordinate 100,522,153 downwards.
TTGTGACGACCAGCTGCTTCAAAGAATTCTGTCATAGGTAACTTTTGGAGAACTTTTCTTAAGGAGTTCGTTCAGAAACTTGTATAAAAACTTTCTTAATGAGCACTCGACAAACGCATTTCAAGAACATACACAAAGTCCCAGCTGTGGACCTAGTGCATCATCATAACCGAGGTCTCTTGCATTTCCCTACAAGTAATTGGATCTCATATGGAGATGTTTAGTGAATTAGAACGGAAAAAATCGACTGCAACTACACAAGAACTAGTCTGTAACTGTCGTTCGGAATCAGTTTTGCGCAGTGTTAACAGAAACATGGATATCTGACCCATACGGAGTCCGTTTTGGCTCCACAAGTAGTCAAAATGTTTGTGACGACCAGATGCTTCAAAGGATTCTTTCATAGGGAACTTTTGGAGAACTTTTCGTAAGGAGTTCGTTCAGAAACTTGTATAGAAACTTTCTTAATGAGCACTCGACAAACGCATTTCGAGAACATACACAAACTCCCAGCTATGGACCTAGTGCATCATCATAACCGAGGTCTCTTGCATTTCCCTACAAGTAATTGCATCGCATATGGAGATGTTTAGTGAAGTAGAATGGAAATAATCGAGTGCAACTACCCAAGAACTAGTTTGTAAATGTCGTTCGGAATGAGTTTTGAGCGGTGTTAACTGAAACATGGATATCTGACTCATACGGAGTCCGTTTTGGCTCCACAAGTAGTCAAAACGTTTGTGACGACCAGGTGCTTCAAAGGATTATTTCATAGGGAACTTTTGGAGAACTTTTCTTAAGGAGTTCGTTCAGAAACTTTTATAGAAACTTTCTTAATGAGCACTCGACAAACGCAATTCGAGAACATACATAAAGTCTCAGCTATGGACCTAGTGCATCATCATAACCGAGGTCTCTTGCATTTCCCTACAATTAATTGGATCTCATATGGAGATGTTTACTGAAGTAGAATGGAAAAAATCGAGTGCAACTACACAAGAACTAGTTTGTAACTGTTGTTCAGAATCAGTTTTGCGCGGTGTTAACTGAAACAAGGATATCTGACTCATACGGAGTCCGTTTTGGCTCCACAAGTAGTTAAAATGTTTGTGACGACCAGGTGCGTCAAAGTTTTCTTTCATAGGGAACTTTTGGAAAACTTTTCTTAAGGAGTTCGTTCAGAAACTTGTATAGAAACTTTCTTAATGAGCACTCGACAAACGCATTTCGAGAACACAAACAAAGTCCCAGCTATGGACCTAGTGCGTCATCATAACCGAGGTCTATTGAATTTCCCTACAAGTAATTGGATCTCATATGGAGATGTTTAGTGAATTAGAATTGAAAAATCAAGTGCAACTACACAAGAACTAGTCTCTAACTGTCGTTCGGAATCAGTTTGCGCAGTGTTAACTGAAACATGGATAATTGACCCATACGGAGTCCGTTTTGTCTCCACAAGTAGTCAAAATGTTTGTGACGACCAGGTGCTTCAAAGGATTCTTTCATAGGGAACTTTTGGAGAACTTTTCTTAAGGAGTTCGTTCAGAAACTTGTATAGAAACTTTCTTAATGAGCACTCGACAAACGCATTTCGAGAACATACACAAAGTCCCAGCTATGGACCTAGTGCATCATCATAAACGAGTTCTCTTGCATTTCCCTACAAGTAATTGGATCTCATATGGAGATGTTTAGTGAAGTAGAATGGAAAAAATCAAGTGCAACTACACAAGAACTAGTCTGTAACTGTCGTTCGGAATCAGTTTTGCGCAGTGTTAACCGAAACATGGATATCTGAATCATATGGAATCATACGTTTGTGACGACTAGATGCTTCATAGGACTCCTTCATAGGGAACTTTTGGAGAGCTTTTCTTAAGGAGTTCGTTCAGAAACTTGTATAGAAACTTTCTTAATGAGCACTCGACAAACGCATTTAGAGAACATACACAAACTCCCAGCCATGGACCTAGTGCATGGTCATAACCGAGGTCTCTTGCATTTCCCTACAAGTAATTGGATTGCATATGGAGATGTTTAGTGAAGTAGAATGGAAAAAATTGAGTGCAACTACACAAGAACTAGTCTGTAACTGTTGTTCGGAATCAGTTTTGAGCGGTGTTAACTGAAACATGGATATCTGACTCATACGGAGTCCGTTTTGGCTCCACAAGTAGTCAAAACATTTGTGACGACCAGGTGCTTCGAAGTTTTCTTTCATAGGGAACTTTTGGAGAACTTTTCTTAAGGAGTTCATTCAGAAACTTGTATCAAAACTATCCTAATGAGCACTCGACAAACGCATTTCGAGAACATACACAAAGTCCTAGCTATGGACCTAGTGCATCATCATAACCGAGGTCTCTTACATTTCCCTACAAGTAATTGGATCTCATATGGAGATGCTTAGTGAAGTAGAATGGAAAAAATCGAGTGCAACTACACAAGAACTAGTCTGTAACTGTCGTTCGGAATCAGTTTTGTGCAGTGTTAACTGAAACATGGATATCTGACTCATACGGAGTCCGTTTTGGCTCCACAAGTAGTCAAAACATTTGTGATGACTAGATGCTTCAGATATTCTTTCATAGGGAACTTTTGGAGAACTTTTCTTAAGGAGTTCCTTCAGAAACTTGTATAGAAACTTTCTTAATGAGCACTCGACAAACGCATTTCGAGAACATACACAAAGTCCCAGCTATGGACCTAGTGCATCATCATAACCGAGGTCTCTTGAATTTCCCTACAAGTAATTGGATCTCATATGGAGATGTTTAGTGAAGTATAATGGAAAAAATCAAGTGCAACTACACAAGAACTAGTCTGTAACTGTCGTTCGGAATCAGTTTTGCGCAGTGTTAACTGAAACATGGATATTTGACCCACACGGAGTCCGTTTTGGCTCCACAAGTAGTCAAAATGTTTGTGACGACCAGAGGATTCAAAGGATTCTTTCGTATTGAACTTTTGGAGAACTTTTCTGAAGGAGTTCGTTCAGAAACTTGTATAGAAACTTTCTTAATGAGCACTCGACAAACGCATTTCGAGAACATACACAAACTCCCAGCTATGGACCTAGTGCATCATCATAAACGAGGTCTCTTGCATTTCCCTACAAGTAATTGGATCTCATATGGAGATGTTTACTGAAGTAGAATGGAAAAAATCTAGTGCAACTACACAAGAACTAGTCTGTAACTGTCGTTCGGAATCAGTTTTACGCAGTGTTAACTGAAACATGGACATCTGAATCATACGGAGTCCGTTTTGGCTCCACAAGTAGTCAAAACATTTGTGACGACTAGATGCTTCAAAGGATTCTGTCATAGGTAACTTTTGGAGAACTTTTCTTAAGGAGTTCGTTCAGAAACTTGTATAGAAACTTTCTTAATGAGCACTCGACAAACGCATTTCAAGAACATACACAAAGTCCCAGCTGTGGACCTAGTGCATCATCATAACCGAGGTCTCTTGCATTTCCCTACAAGTAATTGGATCTCATATGGAGATGTTTAGTGAAGTATAATGGAAAAAATCGAGTGCAACTACACAAGAACTAGTCTGTAACTCTCATTCGGAATCAGTTTTGAGCGGTGTTACTGAAACATGGATATCTGACTCATATGGAGTCCGTTTTGGCTCCACAAGTAGTCAAAATGTTTGTGACGACCAGGTGCTTCAAAGCATCATTTCATAGGGAACTTTTGGAGAACTTTTCTTAAGGAGTTCGTTCAGAAACTTGTATAGAAACTTTCATAATGAGCACTCGACAAACGCAATTCGAGAACATACACAAAGTCTCAGCTATGGACCTAGTGCATCATCATAACCGAGGTCTCTTGCATTTCCCTACAATTAATTGGATCTCATATGGAGATGTTTACTGAAGTAGAATGGAAAAAGTCGAGTGCAACTACACAAGAACTAGTCTGTAACTGTCGTTCGGAATCAGTTTTGCGCAGTGTTAACTGAATCAAGGATATCTGTCTCATACGGAGTCCAGTATGGCTCCACAAGTAGTCAAAACGTTTGTGACGACCAGGTGCTTCAAACGATTCTTTCATAGGGAACTTTTGGAAAACTTTTTTCTTAAGGAGTTCATTCAGAAACTAGTATAGAAACTTTCTTAATGAGCACTCGACAAACGCATTTCGAGAACATACACAAAGTCCCAGCTATGGACCTAGTGCGTCATCATAACCGAGGTCTCTTGAATTTCCCTACAAGTAATTGGATCTCATATGGAGATGTTTAGTGAAGTATAATAGAAAAAATCAAGTGCAACTACCCAAGAACTAGTCTGTAATTGTCGTTCGGAATCAGTTTTGCGCAGTATTAACTGAAACATTTGTGACGACCAGATGCTTCAAAGGATTCTTTGGTATGGAACTTTTGGAGTACTTTTCTTAAGGAGTTCGTTCTGAAACTTGTATAGAAACTTTCTTAATGAGCACTCGACAAACGCATTTCGAGAACATACACAAACTCCCAGCTATGGACCTAGTGCATCATCATAACCGAGGTCTCTTGCATTTCCCTACAAGTAATTAGATCGCCTATGGAGATGTTTAGTGAAGTAGAATGGAAAAAATCGAGTGCAACTACACAAGAACTAGTCTGTAACTCTCGTTCGGAATCAGTCTTGAGCGGTGTTACTGAAACATGGATATCTGACTCATACGGAGTCCGTTTTGGATCCACAAGTAGTCAAAACGTTTGTGACGACCAGGTGCTTCAAGGCATCATTTCATAGGGAAGTTTTGGAGAACTTTTCTTAAGGAGTTCGTTCAGAAACTTGTATAGAAACTTTCTTAATGAGCACTCGACAAACGCATTTCGAGAACATAGACAAACTCCCAGCTATGGACCTAGTGCATAATAATAAGAGAGGTCTCTTGAATTTCCCTACAAGTAATTGGATCTCATATGGAGATGTTTAGTGAAGTAGAATGGAAAAAATTAAGTGCAACTACACAAGAACTAGTCTGTAACTGTCGTTCGGAATCAGTTTTGCGCAGTGTTAACTGAAACATGGATACCTGAATCATACGGAGTCCGTTTTGGCACCACAAGTAGTCAAAATGTTTGTGACGACTAGATGCTTCAAAGGATTCTGTCATAGGGAACTTTTCGAGAAATTTTCTTAAGAAGTTCGTTCAGAAACTTGTATAGAAACTTCCTTAATGAGCACTCGAAAAACGCATTTCGAGAACATACACAAAGTCCCAGCTATTGACCTAGTGCATCATCATAACCGAGGTCTCTTGCATTTCCCTACAAGTAATTGTATCTCATATGGAGTTACTGAAGTAGAATGGAAAAAATTGAGTGCAACTACACAAGAACAAGTCTGTAACTGTCGTTCGGAATCAGTTTTGAGCGGTGTTAACTGAAACATGGATATCTGACTCATACGGAGTCCGTTTTGGCTCCACAAGTAGTCAAAATGTTTGTGACGACCAGGTGCTTCGAAGTTTTCTATCATAGGGAACTTTTGGAGAACTTTTCTTAAGGAGTTCGTTCAGAAATTTGTATCGAAACTTTGCTAATGAGCACTCGACAAACGCATTTCGAGAACATACACAAAGTCCCAGCTATGGACCTAGTGCATCATCATAACCGAGGTCTCTTACATTTCCCTACAAGTAATTGGATCTCATATGGAGATGTTTAGTGAAGTAGAATGGAAAAAATCAAGTGCAACTACACAAGAACTAGTCTGTAACTATCGTTCAGTTTTGCGCAGTGTTAACTGAAACATGGATATCCGAATCATACGGAGTCCGTTTTGGCTCCACAAGTAGTCAAAACATTTGTGACGACTAGTTGCTTCAAATATTCCTTCATAGGGAACTTTTGGAGAACTTTTCTTAAGGAGTTCGTTCAGAAACTTGTATAGAAACTTTCTTAATGAGCACTCGACAAACGCATTTCGAGAACATACACAAAGTCCCAGCTATGGACCTAGTGCATCATCATAACCGAGGTCTCTTGCATTTCCGTACAAGTAATTGGATCTCATGTGGAGATGTTTAGTGAAGTAGAATGGAAAAAATCGAGTGCAACTACACAAGAACTAGTCGGTAAATGTCGTTCGGAATCAGTTTTGCGCGGTGTTAACTGAAACAAGGATATCTGACTCATACGGAGTCCGTTTTGGCTCCACAAGTAGTCAAAACGTTTGTGACGACCAGGTGCTTCAAAGGATTCTTTCATAGGGAACTTTTGGAGAACTTTTCTTAAGGAGTTCGTTCAGAAACTTGTATAGAAACATTCTTAATCAGCACTCGACAAACGCAATTCGAGAACATACACAAAGTCTCAGCTATGGACCTAGTGCATCATCATAACCGAGGTCTCTTGCATTTCCCTACAAGTATTTGGATCTCATATGGATATGTTTAGTGAAGTATAATGGATAAAATCGAGTGCAACTACACAAGAACTAGTCTGTAACTGTCGTTTGGAATCAGTTTTGCGCAGTGTTAACTGAAACATGGATATCTGACTCATACGGAGTCGGTTTTGGCTCCACAAGTAGTCAAAACGTTTGTGACGACCAGATGCTTCAAAGGATTCTGTCATAGGTAACTTTTGGAGAACTTTTCTTAAGGAGTTCGTTCAGAAACTTGTATAAAAACTTTCTTAATGAGCACTCGACAAACGCATTTCAAGAACATACAGAAAGTCCCAGCTGTGGACCTAGTGCATCGTCATAACTGAGGTCTCTTGCATTTCCCTACAAGTAATTGGATCTCATATGGAGATGTTTACTGAAGTAGAATGGAAAAAATCGAGTGCAACTACACAAGAACTAGTGTGTAACTGTCGTTCAGAATCTGTTTTGCGCGGTGTTAACTGAAACAAGGATATCTGTCTCATACGTAGTCCGTTTTGGCTCCACAAGTAGTCAAAATGTTTGTGATGACCAGGTGCTTCAAAGGATTCTTTCTAAGGGAACTTTTGGAAATCTTTTCTTAAGCAGTTCGTTCAGAAACTAGTACAGAAACTTTCTTAATGAGCACTCGACAAACGCATTTCGAGAACATACACAAAGTCCCAGCTATGGACTTAGTGCGTCATCATAACCGAGTTCTCTTGAATTTCCCTACAAGTAATTGGATCTCATATGGAGATTTTTAGTGAAGTATAATGCAAAAAATCAAGTGCAACTACACAAGAACTAGTCTGTAACTGTCGTTCGGAATCAGTTTTGCGCAGTGTTAACTGAAACATGGATATTTGACTCATACGGAGTCCGTTTTGGCTCCACAAGTAGTCAAAACGTTTTTGATGACCAGATGCTTCAAAGGATTCTTTCGTAGGGAACTTTTGGAGTACTTTTCTTAAGGAGTTTGTTGAGAAACTTGTATAGAAACTTTCTTAATGAGCATTCGACAAACGCATTTCGAGAACATACACAAAGTCCCAGCTATGGACCTAGTGCATCATCATTAACGAGGTCTCTTGCATTTCCCTACAAGTAATTGGATCTCATATGGAGATGTTTAGTGAAGTAGAATGGAAAAAATCAAGTGCAACTACACAAGAACTAGTCTGTAACTGTCGTTCGGAATCAGTTTTGCGCAGTGTTAACTGAAACATGGATATCTGAATCATACGGAGTCCGTTTTGGCTCCACAAGTAGTCAAAACGTTTGTGACGACTAGATGCTTCAAAGGATTCTTTCATAGGGAACTTTTGGAGAAATTTTCTTAAGAAGTTCGTTCAGAAACTTGTATAGAAACTTCCTCAATGAGCACTCGAAAAACGCATTTCGAGAACATACACAAAGTCCCAGCTATGGACCTAGTGCATCATCATAACCGAGGTCTCTTGCATTCCCCTACAAGTAATTGTATCTCATATGGAGATGTTTACTGAAGTAGAATGGAAAAAATTGAGTGCAACTGCACAAGAACAAGTCTGTAACTGTCGTTCGGAATCAGTTTTGAGCGGTGTTAACTGAAACATGGATACCTGAATCATACGGAGTCCGTTTTGGCACCACAAGTAGTCAAAATGTTTGTGACGACTAGATGCTTCAAAGGATTCTGTCATAGGGAACTTTTCGAGAAATTTTCTTAAGAAGTTCGTTCAGAAACTTGTATAGAAACTTCCTTAATGAGCACTCGAAAAACGCATTTCGAGAACATACACAAAGTCCCAGCTATGGACCTAGTGCATCATCATAACCGAGGTCTCTTGCATTTCCCTACAAGTAACTGTATCTCATATGGAGATGTTTACTGAAGTAGAATGGAAAAAATTGAGTGCAACTACACAAGAACAAGTCTGTAACTGTCGTTCGGAATCAGTTTTGAGCGGTGTTAACTGAAACATGGATATCTGACTCATACAGAGTCCGTTCTGGCTCCACAAGTAGTCAAAACGTTTGTGCCGACCAGGTGCTTCGAAGTTTTCTTTCATAGGGAACTTTTGGAGAACTTTTCTTAAGGAGTTCGTTCAGAAATTTGTATCGAAACTTTGCTAATGATCACTCGACAAACGCATTTCGAGAACATACACAAAGTCCCAGCTATGGACCTAGTGCATCATCATGACCGAGGTCTCTTACATTTCCCTACAAGTAATTGGATCTCATATGGAGATGTTTAGTGAAGTCGAATGGAAAAAATCGACTGCAACTACACAACAACTAGTCTGTAACTGTCGTTCGGAATCAGTTTTGTGCAGTGTTAACTGAAACATGGATATCTGACTCATACGGAGTCCGTTTTGGCTCCACAAGTAGTCAAAACATTTGTGAAGACTAGATGCTTCAAATATTCTTTCATGGGGAACTTTTGGAGAACTTTTCTTAAGAAGTTCGTTCAGAAACTTGTATAGAAACTTTCTTAATGAGCACTCGACAAACGCATTTCGAGAACATACACAAAGTCCCAGCTATGGACCTAGTGCATCATCATAACCGAGGTCTCTTGAATTTCCTTACAAGTAATTGGATCTCATGTGGAGATGTTTAGTGAAGTAGAATGGAAAAAATCGAGTGCAACTACACAAGAACTAGTCTGTAACTGTCGTTCGGAATCAGTTTTGCGCGGTGTTAACTGAAACAAGGATATCTGACTCATACGGAGTCCGTTTTGGCTCCATAAGTAGTCAAAACGTTTGTGACGACCAGGTGCTTCAAAGTATTCTTTCATAGGGAACTTTTGGGGATTTTCCTTAAGGAGTTCGTTCAGAAACTTGTATAGAAACTTTCTTAATGAGCACTCGACAAACGCATTTCGAGAACATACACAAAGTCCCAGCTATGGACCTAGTGCATCATCATAACCGAGGTCTCTTGCATTTCCCTACAAGTAATTGTATCTCATATGGAGATGTTTAGTGAAGTAGAATGGAAAAAATCGAGTGCAAATACACAAGAACTAGTCTGTAACTCTCGTTCGGAATCAGTTTGCGCGGTGTTAACTGAAACATGGATATGTGACTCATACGGAGTCCGTTTTGGCTCTAGAAGTAGTCAAAACGTTTGTGACGACCAGGTGCTTCAAAGGATTCTTACATAGGGAACTTTTGGAGAACTTTTCTTAAGGATTTTGTTCAGAAACTCGTATAGAAACTTTCTTAATGAGCACTCGACAAAAGCATTTCGAGAACATACACAAAGTCCCACCTATGGACCTAGTGCATCATCATAACCGAGGTCTCTTGCATTTCCCTACAAGTAATTGGATCTCATATGGAGATGTTTAGTGAAGTAGAATGGAAAAAATCGAGTGCAACTACACAAGAACTAGTCTTTAACTATCGTTCGGAATCAGTTTTGTGCAGTGTTAACTGAAACTTGGATATCTGAATCATACGGAGTCCGTTTTGGCTCCACAAGTAGTCAAAAAATTTGTGACGACTAGATGCTTCAAAGATTCTTTCATAGGGAACTTTTGGAGAACTTTTCTCAAGGAGTTCGTTCAGAAACTTGTATAGAAACTTTCTTAATGAGCATTCGACAAACGCATTTCGAGAACATACACAAACTCCCAGCTATGGACCTAGTGCATCATCATAACCGAGGTCTCTTGCATTTCCCTACAAGTAATTGGATCGCATATGGAGATGTTTAGTGAAGTAGAATGGAAAAAATCGAGTGCAACTACACAAGAACTAGTCTGTAACTCTCGTTCGAAATCAGTTTTGAGCGGTGTTAACTGAAACATGGATATTTGAATCATACGAAGTCCGTTTTGGCTCCACAAGTAGTCAAAATGTTTGTGACGACCAGAGGCTTCAAAGGTTTCTTTTGTATTGAACTTTTGGAGAACTTTTCTTAAGGAGTTCGTTCAGAAACTTGTATAGAAACTTTCTTAATGAGCACTCGACAAACGCATTTCGAGAACATACACAAAGTCCCAGCTATGGACCTAGTGCATCATCATAACCGAGGTCTCTTGCATTTCCCTACAAGTAATTGGATCTCATATGGAGATGTTTAGTGAAGTAGAATGGAATAAATCGAGTGCAACTACACAAGAACTAGTTTGTAACTGTCGTTCAGAATCAGTTTGCGCGGTGTTAACTGAAACATGGATATCTGACTCATACGGAGTCCGTATTGGCTCCACAAGTAGTCAAAACATTTGTGATGACTAGATGCTTCAAATATTCTTTCATAGGGAACTTTTGGAAAACTTTTCTTAAGGAGTTCGTTCAGAAACTTGTATAGAAATTTTCTTAATGAGCACTCGTCAAACGCATTTCGAGAACACACACAAAGTCCCAGCTATGGACCTAGTGCGTCATCATAACTGAGGTCTCTTGAATTTCCCTACAAGTAATTGGATCTCATATGGAGATGATTAGTGAAGTAGAATGGAAGAAATCAAGTGCAACTACACAAGAACTAGTCTGTAACTGTCGTTCGGAATCACTTTTGCGCAGTGTTAACTGAAACATTGATATTTGACCCATACGGAGTCCGTTTTGGATCCACAAGTAGTCAAAATGTTTGTGACGACCAGATGCTTCAAAGGATTCTTTCGCATTGAACTTTTGGAGAACTTTTCTTAAGGAGTTCGTTCAGAAACTAGTATAGAAACTTTCTTAATGAGCACTCGACAAACGCATTTCGAGAACATACACAAACTCCCAGCTATGGACCTAGTGCATAATCATAAGAGAGGTCTCTTGCATTTCCCTACAAGTAATTGGATCTCATATGGAGATGTTTAGTGAAGTAGAATGGAAAAAATTAAGTGCAACTACACAAGAACTAGTCTGTAACTGTCGTTCGGAATCAGTTTTACGCAGTGTTAACTGAAACATGGATACCTGAATCATACGGAGTCCGTTTTGGCACCACAAGTAGTCAAAATGTTTGTGACGACTAGATGCTTCAAAGGATTCTGTCATAGGGAACTTTTGGAGAAATTTTCTTAAGAAGTTCGTTCAGAAACTTGTATAGAAACTTCCTTAATGAGGACTCGAAAAACGCATTTCGAGAACATACACAAAGTCCTAGCTATGGACCTAGTGCATCATCATAACCGAGGTCTCTTGCATTTCCCTACAAGTAATTGTATCTCATATGGAGATGTTTACTGAAGTAGAATGGAAAAAATTGAGTGCAACTACACAAGAACAAGTCTGTAACTGTCGTTCGGAATCAGTTTTGAGCGGTGTTAACTGAAACATGGATATCTGACTCATACGGAGTCCGTTTTGGCTCCACAAGTAGTCAAAACGTTTGTGACGACCAGGTGCTTCGAAGTTTTCTATCATAGGGAACTTTTGGAGAACTTTTCTTAAGGAGTTCGTTAAGAAATTTGTATCGAAACTTTGCTAATGAGCACTCGACAAACGCATTTCGAGAACATACACAAAGTCCCAGCTATGGACCTAGTGCATCATCATAACCGAGGTCTCTTACATTTCCCTACAAGTAATTGGATCTCATATGGAGATGTTTAGTGAAGCAGAATGGAAAAAATCGAGTGCAACTACACAAGAACTAGTCTGTAACTATCGTTCGGAATCAGTTTTGCGCAGTGTTAACTGAAACATGGATATCTGAATCATACGAAGTCCGTTTTGGCTCCACAAGTAGTCAAAACATTTGTGACGACTAGATGCTTCAAATATTCTTTCATAGGGAACTTTTGGAGAACTTTTCTTAAGGAGTTCGTTCAGAAACTTGTATAGAAACTTTCTTAATGAGCACTCGACAAACGCATTTCGAGAACATACACAAAGTCCCAGCTATGGACCTAGTGCATCATCATAACCGAGGTCTCTTGAATTTCCGTACAAGTAATTGGATCTCATGTGGAGATGTTTAGTGAAGTAGAATGGAAAAAATCGAGTGCAACTACACAAGAACTAGTCGGTAAATGTCGTTCGGAATCAGTTTTGCGCGGTGTTAACTGAAACAAGGATATCTGACTCATACGGAGTCCGTTTAGGCTCCACAAGTAGTCAAAACGTTTGTGACGACCAGGTGCTTCAAAGGATTCTTTCATAGGGAACTTTTGGAGAACTTTTCTTAAGGAGTTCGTTCAGAAACTTGTATAGAAACATTCTTAATCAGCACTCGACAAACGCAATTCGAGAACATACACAAAGTGTCAGCTATGGACCTAGTGCATCATCATAACCGAGGTCTCTTGCATTTCCCTAGAAGTAATTGGATCTCATATGGATATGTTTAGTGAAGTAGAATGGATAAAATCGAGTGCAACTACACAAGAACTAGTCTGTAACTGTCGTTTGGAATCAGTTTTGCGCAGTGTTAACTGAAACATGGATATCTGACTCATACGGAGCCGGTTTTGGCTCCACAAGTAGTCAAAACGTTTGTGACGACCAGATGCTTCAAAGGATTCTGTCATAGGTAACTTTTGGAGAACTTTTCTTAAGGAGTTCGTTCAGAAACTTGTATAAAAACTTTCTTAATGAGCACTCGACAAACGCATTTCAAGAACATACAGAAAGTCCCAGCTGTGGACCTAGTGCATCGTCATAACCGAGGTCTCTTGCATTTCCCTACAAGTAATTGGATCTCATATGGAGATGTTTACTTAAGTAGAATGGAAAAAATCGAGTGCAACTACACAAGAACTAGTGTGTAACTGTCGTTCAGAATTAGTTTTGCGCGGTGTTAACTGAAACAAGGATATCTGTTTCATACGGCGTCTGTTTTGCCTCCACAAGTAGTCAAAACGTTTGTGATGACCAGGTGCTTCAAAGGATTCTTTCTAAGGGAACTTTTGGAAAACTTTTCTTAAGCAGTTCGTTCAGAAACTAGTACAGAAACTTTCTTAATGAGCACTCGACAAACGCATTTCGAGAACATACACAAAGTCCCAGCTATGGACTTAGTGCGTCATCATAACCGAGTTCTCTTGAATTTCCCTACAAGTAATTGGATCTCATATGGAGATTTTTAGTGAAGTATAATGCAAAAAATCAAGTGCAACTACACAAGAACTAGTCTGTAACTGTCGTTCGGAATCAGTTTTGCGCAGTGTTAACTGAAACATGGATATTTGACTCATACGGAGTCCGTTTTGGCTCCACAAGTAGTCAAAACATTTGTGACGACCAGATGCTTCAAAGGATTCTTTCGTAGGGAACTTTTGGAGAAATTTTCTTAAGAAGTTCGTTCAGAAACTTGTATAGAAACTTCCTCAATGAGCACTCGAAAAACGCATTTCGAGAACATACACAAAGTCCCAGCTATGGACCTAGTGCATCATCATAACCGAGGTCTCTTGCATTCCCCTACAAGTAATTGTATCTCATATGGAGATGTTTACTGAAGTAGAATGGAAAAAATCGAGTGCAACTGCACAAGAACAAGTCTGTAACTGTCGTTCGGAATCAGTTTTGAGCGGTGTTAACTGAAAAATGGATATCTGACTCATACGGAGTCCGTTTTGGCTCCACAAGTAGCCAAAACGTTTGTGCCGACCAGGTGCTTCGAAGTTTTCTTTCATAGGGAACTTTTGGAGAACTTTTCTTAAGGAGTTCGTTCAAAAATTTGTATCGAAACTTTGCTAATTAGCACTCGACAAACGCATTTCGAGAACATACACAAAGTCCCAGCTATGGACCAAGTGCATCATCATAACCGAGGTCTCTTACATTTCCCTACAAGTAATTGGATCTCATATGGAGATGTTTAGTGAAGTAGAATGGAAAAAATCGAGTGCAACTACACAAGAACTAGTCTGTAACTGTCGTTCGGAATCAGTTTTGTGCAATGTTAACTGAAACATGGATATCTGACTCATACGGAGTCTGTTTTGGCTCCACAAGTAGTCAAAACATTTGTGATGACTAGATGCTTCAAATATTCTTTCATAGGGAACTTTTGGAGAACTTTTCTTAAGGAGTTCGTTCAGAAACTTGTATAGAAACTTTCTTAATGAGCACTCGACAAACGCATTTCGAGAACATACACAAAGTCCCAGCTATGGACCTAGTGCGTCATCATAACCGAGGTCTCTTGCATTTCCGTACAAGTAATTGGATCTCATGTGGAGATGTTTAGTGAAGTAGAATGGAAAAAATCGAGTGCAACTACACAAGAACTAGTCGGTAACTGTCGTTCGGAATCAGTTTTGCGCGGTGTTAACTGAAAGAAGGATATCTGACTCATACGGAGTCCGTTTTGGCTCCACAAGTAGTCAAAACGTTTGTGACGACCAGGTGTTTCAAAGGATTCTTTCATAGGGAACTTTTGGAGAACTTTTCTTAAGGAGTTCGTTCAGAAACTTGTATAGAAACATTCTTAATCAGCACTCGACAAACGCAATTCGAGAACATACACAAAGTCTCAGCTATGGACCTAGTGCATCATCATAACCGAGGTCTCTTGCATTTCCCTACAAGTAATTGGATCTCATATGGATATGTTTAGTGAAGTAGAATGGATAAAATCGAGTGCAACTACACAAGAACTAGTCTGTAACTGTCGTTTGGAATCAGTTTTGCGCAGTGTTAACTAAAGCATGGATATCTGACTCATACGGTGTCTGTTTTGGCTCCACAAGTAGTCTAAACGTTTGTGACGACCAGATGCTTCAAAGGATTCTGTCATAGGTAACTTTTGGAGAACTTTTCTTAAGGAGTTCGTTCAGAAACTTGTATAAAAACTTTCTTAATGAGCACTCGACAAACGCATTTCAAGAACATACAGAAAGTCCCAGCTGTGGACCTAGTGCATCATCATAACCGAGGTCTCTTGCATTTCCCTACAAGTAATTGGATCTCATATGGAGATGTTTACTGAAGTAGAATGGAAAAAATCGAGTGCAACTACCCAAGAACTAGTGTGTAACTGTCGTTCAGAATCAGTTTTGCGCGATGTTAACTGAAACAAGGATATCTGTCTCATACGGAGTCCGATTTGGCTCCACAAGTAGTCAAAACGTTTGTGACGACCAGGTGCTTCAAAGGATTCTTTCATAGGGAACTTTTGGAAAACTTTTCTTAAGCAGTTCGTTCAGAAACTAGTATAGAAACTTTCTTAATGAGCACTCGACAAACGCATTTCGAGAACATACACAAAGTCCCAGCTATGGACTTAATGCGTCATCATAACCGAGTTCTCTTGAATTTCCCTACAAGTAATTGGATCTCATATGGAGATTTTTAGTGAAGTATAATGCAAAAAATCAAGTGCAACTACACAAGAACTAGTCTGTAACTGTCGTTCGGAATCAGTTTTGCGCAGTGTTAACTGAAACACGGATATCTGAATCATACGGAGTCCGTTTTAGCTCCACAAGTAGTCAAAACGTTTGTGACGACTAGATGCTTCAAAGGATTCTTTCATAGGGAACTTTTGGAGAAGTTTTCTTAAGAAGTTCGTTCAGAAACTTGTATAGAAACTTCCTTAATGAGCACTCGAAAAACGCATTTCGAGAACATACACAAAGTCCCAGCTATGGACCTAGTGCATCATCATAACCGAGGTCTCTTGCATTCCCCTACAAGTAATTGTATCTCATATGGAGATGTTTACTGAAGTAGAATGGAAAAAATTGAGTGCAACTACACAAGAACAAGTCTGTAACTGTCGTTCGGAATCAGTTTTGAGCGGTGTTAACTGAAACATGGATATCTGACTCATACGGAGTCCGTTTTGGCTCCACAAGTAGTCAAAACGTTTGTGCCGACCAGGTGCTTCGAAGTTTTCTTTCATAGGGAACTTTTGGAGAACTTTTCGTAAGGAGTTCGTTCAGAAATTTGTATCGAAACTTTGCTAATGAGCACTCG
Organism: Aegilops tauschii subsp. strangulata; assembly: GCF_002575655.3. Classification (NCBI taxonomy): domain Eukaryota; kingdom Viridiplantae; phylum Streptophyta; class Magnoliopsida; order Poales; family Poaceae; genus Aegilops; species Aegilops tauschii. The sequence goes on along the minus strand of NC_053035.3, from coordinate 100,505,905 downwards.
ACAAACGCATTTCGAGAACATACACAAAGTCCCAGCTATGGACCTAGTGCATCATCATGACCGAGGTCTCTTACATTTCCCTACAAGTAATTGGATCTCATATGGAGATGTTTAGTGAAGTCGAATGGAAAAAATCGACTGCAACTACACAAGAACTAGTCTGTAACTGTCGTTCGGAATCAGTTTTGTGCAGTGTTAACTGAAACATGGATATCTGACTCATACGGAGTCCGTTTTGGCTCCACAAGTAGTCAAAACATTTGTGACGACTAGATGCTTCAAATATTCTTTCATGGGGAACTTTTGGAGAACTTTTCTTAAGGAGTTCGTTCAGAAACTTGTATAGAAACTTTCTTAATGAGCACTCGACAAACGCATTTCGAGAACATACACAAAGTCCCAGCTATGGACCTAGTGCATCATCATAACCGAGGTCTCTTGCATTTCCCTACAAGTAATTGTATCTCATATGGAGATGTTTAGTGAAGTAGAATGGAAAAAATCGAGTGCAAATACACAAGAACTAGTCTGTAACTCTCGTTCGGAATCAGTTTGCGCGGTGTTAACTGAAACATGGATATGTGACTCATACGGAGTCCGTTTTGGCTCTAGAAGTAGTCAAAACGTTTGTGACGACCAGGTGCTTCAAAGGATTCTTACATAGGGAACTTTTGGAGAACTTTTCTTAAGGATTTTGTTCAGAAACTTGTATAGAAACTTTCTTAATGAGCACTCGACAAACGCATTTCGAGAACATACACAAAGTCCCACCTATGGACCTAGTGCATCATCATAACCGAGGTCTCTTGCATTTCCCTACAAGTAATTGGATCTCATATGGAGATGTTTAGTGAAGTAGAATGGAAAAAATCGAGTGCAACTACACAAGAACTAGTCTTTAACTGTCGTTCGGAATCAGTTTTGTGCAGTGTTAACTGAAACATGGATATGTGAATCATATGGAGTCCGTTTTGGCTCCACAAGTAGTCAAAAAATTTGTGACGACTAGATGCTTCAAAGATTCTTTCATAGGGAACTTTTGTAGAACTTTTCTCAAGGAGTTCGTGCAGAAACTTGTATAGAAACTTTCTTAATGAGCACTCGACAAACGCATTTCGAGAACATACACAAACTCCCAGCTATGGACCTAGTGCATCATCATAACCGAGGTCTCTTGCATTTCCCTACAAGTAATTGGATCGCATATGGAGATGTTTAGTGAAGTAGAATGGAAAAAATCGAGTGCAACTACACAAGAACTAGTCTGTAACTCTCGTTCGAAATCAGTTTTGAGCGGTGTTAACTGAAACAAGGATATCTGAATCATACGAAGTCCGTTTTGGCTCCACAAGTAGTCAAAATGTTTGTGATGACCAGAGGCTTCAAAGGTTTCTTTTGTAGTGAACTTTTGGAGAACTTTTCTTAAGGAGTTCGTTCAGAAACTTGTATAGAAACTTTCTTAATGAGCACTCGACAAACGCATTTCGAGAACATACACAAAGTCCCAGCTATGGACCTAGTGCATCATCATAACCGAGGTCTCTTGCATTTCCCTACAAGTAATTGGATCTCATATGGAGATGTTTAGTGAAGTAGAATGGAATAAATCGAGTGCAACTACACAAGAACTAGTTTGTAACTGTCGTTCAGAATCAGTTTGCGCGGTGTTAACTGAAACATGGATATCTGACTCATACGGAGTCCGTTTTGGCTCCACAAGTAGTCAAAACATTTGTGACGACTAGATGCTTCAAATATTCTTTCGTAGGGAACTTTTGGAAAACTTTTCTTAAGGAGTTCGTTCAGAAACTTGTATAGAAATTTTCTTAATGAGCACTCGTCAAACGCATTTCGAGAACACACACAAAGTCCCAGCTATGGACCTAGTGCGTCATCATAACTGAGGTCTCTTGAATTTCCCTACAAGTAATTGGATCTCATATGGAAATGATTAGTGAAGTAGAATGGAAGAAATCAAGTGCAACTACACAAGAACTAGTCTGTAACTGTCGTTCGGAATCACTTTTGCGCAGTGTTAACTCAAACATAGATATTTGACCCATACGGAGTCCGTTTTGGCTCCACAAGTAGTCAAAATGTTTGTGACGACCAGATGCTTCAAAGGATTCTTTCGCATTGAACTTTTGGAGAACTTTTCTTAAGGAGTTTGTTCAGAAACTTGTATAGAAACTTTCTTAATGAGCACTCGACAAACGCATTTCGGGAACATACACAAAGTCCCAGCTATGGACCTATTGCATCATCATAAACAAGGTCTCTTGCATTTCCCTACAAGTAATTGGATCTCATATGGAGATGTTTAGTGAAGTAGAATGGAAAAAATCGAGTGCAACTACACAAGAACTAGTCTGTAACTGTCGTTCGGAATCAGTTTTGCGCAGTGTTAATTGAAACATGGATATCTGAATCATACGGAATCCGTTTTGGCTCCACAAGTAGTCAAAACGTTTTTGACGACTAGCTGCTTCAAAGGATTCATTCATAGGGAACTTTTGCAGAACTTTTCTTAAGGAGTTCATTCAGAAACTTTTATAGAAACTTTCTTAATGAGCACTCGACAAACGCATTACGAGAACATACACAAAGTCCCAGCTATGGACCTAGTGCATCATCATAACCGAGGTCTCTTGCATTTCCCTACAAGTAATTGGATCACATATGGAGATGTTTAGTGAAGTAAAATGGAAAAAATTGAGTGCAACTACACAAGAACTAGTCTGTAACTTTCGTTCGGAATCAGTTTTGAGCGGTGTTAACTGAAACATGGATATCTGACTCATACGGAGTCCGTTTTGGCTCCACAAGTAGTCAAAACATTTGTGACGACTAGGTGCTTCAAAGGATTCTTTCATAGGGAACTTTTGGAGAACTTTTCTTAAGGAGTTCACTCTAAAACTTGTATAGAAACTTTCTTAATGAGCACTCGACAAACACATTTCGAGAACATACACAAAGTCCCAGCTATGGACCTAGTGCATCATCATAATCGAGGTCTCTTGCATTTCCCTACAAGTAATTGGATCTCATATGGAGATGTTTAGTGAAGTAGAATGGAAAAAATCGAGTGCAACTACACAACAACTAGTCTGTAACTGTCGTTAGGAATCAGTTTTGCGTGGTGTTAACTGAAACATGGATATCTAACTCATACGGAGTCCGTTTTGGCTCCATAAGTAGTTAGAACGTTTGTGACGACCAGATGCTTCAAAGTATTACTTCATAGGGAACTTTTCAAGAACTTTTCTTAAGGAGTTCATTCAGAAACTTGTATAGAAACTTTCGTAATGAGCACTCGACAAACGCATTTCGAGAACATACACAAAGTCCCAGCTATGGACCTAGTGCATCATCATAACCGAGGACTCTTGCATTTCCCTACAAGTAATTGGATCTCATATGGAGATGTTTAGTGAGGTAGAATGGAAAAATCGAGTGCAACTACACAAGAAATAGTCTGTAACTGTTGTTCAGAATCAGTTTTGTGCGGTGTTAACTGAAACATGGATATCTGACTCATACGGAGTCCGTTTTGGCTCCACAAGTAGTCAAAACGTTTGTGACGACCATATGCTTCAAATTTTTATTTCATAGGGAACTTTTGGAGAACTTTTCTTAAGGAGTTTGTTCAGAAACTTGTATAGAAACTTTCTTAATTTGCACTCGACAAACGCATTTCGAGAACAGACACAAAGTCCCAGCTATGGACCTAGTGCATCATTATAACCTAGGTCTTTTGCATTTCCCTACAAGTAATTGGATCTCATATGGAGATGTTTAGTGAAGTATAATGGAAAAAAATCGAGTGCAACTACACAAGAACTAGTGTGTAACTATCGTTCGCAATCAGTTTTGCGCAGTGTTAACTGAAACATGGATATCTGACTCATACGGAGTTCGTTTTGGCTCCACAAGTAGTCAAAACGTTTGTGATGACCAGATGATTCAAAGGATTCTTTCATAGGGAACTTTTGGAGAACTTCTCTTAAGGAGTTCGTTCAGAAACTTGTATAGAAACTTTCTTAATGAGCACTCGACAAACGCATTTCGAGAACATACACAAAGTCCTAGCTATGGACCTAGTGCATCATCATAACCGAGGTCTCTTGCATTTCCCTACAAGTAATTGGATCTCATATGGAGATGTTTAGTGAAGTAGAATGGAAAAAATTGATTGCAACTACACAAGAACTAGTCTGTAACTGTCGTGCGGAATCAGTTTTGCGCAGTGTTAACTGAAACATGGATATCTAACTCATACGGAGTCCGTTTTGGCTCAACAACTAGTCAAAACGTTTCTGACGACCAGATGCTTCAATGGATTCTTTCATAGGGAACTTTTAGAGAACTTTTCTTAAGGAGTTCGTTCAGAAACTTGTATAGAAACTTTCTTAATGTGCACTCGACAAATGCATTTTGAGAACATACACAAACTCCCAGCTATGGACCTAGTGAATCATCATAACCGAGGTCTCTTGAATTTCCCTACAAGTAATTGGATCTCATATGGAGATTTTTAGTGAAGTAGAATGGAAAAAAATCGAGTGCAACTACACAAGAACTTGTCTGTAACTGTCGTTCGGAATTAGTTTTGCGTGGTGTTAACTGAAACATGGATATCTAACTCATACGTAGTCCGTTTTGGCTCCACAAGTAGTCAAAACGTTTGTGATGACCAGTTCCTTCAAAGGATTCTTTCATAGGGAACTTTTGGAGAACTTTTCTTAAGGAGTTCGTTCAGAAACTTGTATAGAAACTTGCTTAATGAGCACTCGACAAACGCATTTCGAGAACATACACAAAGTCCCAGCTATGGACCTAGTGCATCATCATAACCGAGGTCTCTTGCATTTCCCTACAAGTAATTGGATCTCATATGGAGATGTTTAGTGAAGTAGAATGGTAATAATCGAGTTCAACTACACAAGAACTAGTCTCTAACTGTCGTTCGGAATCATATTTGCCCAGTATTAACTGAAACATGGATATCTGACTAATACGGAGTCTGTTTTGCCACCACAAGTAGTCAAAACTTTTGTGATGACTAGATGCTTCAAAGTATTAATTCATTGGGAACTTTTGGAGAACTTTTCTTAAGGAGTTCGTTCAGAAACTTGTATAGAAACTTTCTTAATGAGCACTCGACAAACGCATTTCGAGAACATACACAAAGTCCCAGCTATGGACCTAGTGCATCATCATAAATGAGGTCTCTTGCATTTCCCTACAAGTAATTGGACCTCATATGGAGATGTTTAGTGAAGTAGAATGGAAAAAAATTGAGTGCAACTACACAAGAACTAGTCTGTAACTTTCGTTCGGAATCAGTTTTGAGCGGTGTTAACTGAAACATGGATATCTGACTCATACGGAGTCCGTTTTGGCTCCACAAGTAGTCAAAACGTTTGTGACGACCAGATGCTTCGAAGTATTCTTTCATAGGGAACTTTTGGAGAACTTTTCTTAAGGAGTTCGTTCAGAAACTTGTATCGAAACTTTCCTCATGAGCACTCGACAAACGCATTTCGAGAACATACACAAACTCCCAGCTATGGACCTAGTGCATCATCATAACCGAGGACTCTTACATTTCCCTACAAGTAATTGGATCTCATATGGAGATGTTTAGTGAAGTAGAATGGAATAAATCGAGTGCAACTACAAAAGAACTAGTCTGTAACTGTCGTTCGAAATCAGTTTTGTGCAGTGTTAACTGAAACATGGATATCTGACTCATATAGAGTCCGTTTTGGTTCCACAAGTATTCAAAACATTTGTGACGACTAGATTCTTCAAATATTCTTTCATAGGGAACTTTTTGAGAACTTTTCTGAAGGAGTTCGTTCAGAAACTTGTATAGAAACTTTCTTAATGAGCACTCGACAAACGCATTTCAAGAACATACACAAAGTCCCAGCTATCGACCTAGTGCATCATCGTAAACGAGGTCTCTTGAATTTCCCTAAAAGTAATTGGATCTCATATGGAGATGTTTAGTGAAGTAGAATGGAAAAAATTGAGTGCAACTACACAAGAACTAGTCTGTAACTGTCGTTCGTAATCAGTTTTGAGCGGTGTTAACTGAAACATGGATATCTGAATCATACAGAATCCATTTTGGCTCCACAAGTAGTCAAAACGTTTGTGATGACTAGCTGCTTCAAAGGAATCGTTCATAGGGAACTTTTGGAGAACTTTTCTTAAGGAGTTCGTTCAGAAACTTGTATAGAAACTTTCTTAATGAGCACTCGACAAACGCATTTCGAGAACATACACAAAGTCCCAGCTATGGACCTAGTGCATCATCATAACTGAGGTCTCTTGCATTTCCCTACAAGTAATTGGATCTCATATGGAGATGTTTTGTGAAGTAGAATGGAAAAAATTGAGTGCAACTACACAAGAACTAGTTTGTAACTGTCGTTCGGAATCAGTTTTGAGCGGTGTTAATTGAAACATGGATATCTGACTCATACGGAGTCCGTTTTGGCTCCACAAGTAGTCAAAACATTTGTGACGACCAGGTGCTTTGAAGTTTTCTTTCATAGGGAACTTTTGGAGAACTTTTCTTAAGGAGTTCGTTCAGAAACTTGTATCAAAACTTTCCTAATTAGCACTCGACAAACGCATTTCGAGAACATACACAAAGTCCCAGCTATGGACCTAGTGCATCATCATAACCGAGGTCTCTTACATTTCCCTACAAGTAATTGGATCTCATATGAAGATGTTCAGTGAAGTGGAATGGAAAAAATCGAGTGCAACTACACAAGAACTAGTCTGTAACTGTCATTCGGAATCAGTTTTGAGCGGTGTTAACTGAAACATGGATATCTGACTCATACGGAGTCCGTTTTGGCTCCACGAGTATTCAAAACATTCGTGACGACTAGATGCTTCAAATATTCTTCCATAGGGAACTTTTTGAGAAATTTTCTTAAGGAGTTCGTTCAGAAACTTGTATAGAAACTTTCTTAATGAGCATTCGACAAACGCATTTCGAGAACATACACAAAGTCCCAGCTATGGACCTAGTGCATCATCATAACTGAGGTCTCTTGAATTTCCCTACAAGTAATTGGATCTCATGTGGAGATGTTTAGTGAAGTAGAAGGAAAAAATCGAGTGCAACTACACAAGAACTAGTCTATAACTGTCGTTCGGAATCAGTTTTGCGCGGTGTTAACTGAAACAAGGATATCTGACTCTTACGGAGTCCGTTTTGGCTCCACAAGTAGTCAAAACGGTTGTGACGACCAGGTGCTTCAAAGGATTCTTTCATAGGGAACTTTTGGAGAACTTTTCTTAAGGAGTTCGTTCAGAAACTTGTGTAGAAACTTTCTTAATGAACACTCGACAAACGCATTTTGAGAACATACACAAAGTCCCAGCTATGGACCTAGTGCATCATCATAACCGAGGACTCTTGCATTTCCCTACAAGTAATTGTATCTCATATGGAGATGTTTAGTGAAGTAGAATGGAAAAAATCGAGTGCAACTACATAAGAACTAGTCTGTAACTGTCGTTCGGAATCAGTTTGAGCGGTGTTAACTGAAACATGGATATGTGACTCATACGGAGTCCGTTTTGGCTCTAGCAGTAGTCAAAATGTTTGTGACGACCAGGTGCTTCAAAGGATTCTTTCATAGGGAACTTTTGGAGAACTTTTCTTAAGAATTTTTTTCAGAAACTTGTATAGAAACTTTCTTAATGAGCACTTGACAAACGCATTTCGAGAACATACACAAAGTCCCAGCTATGGACCTAGTGCGTCATCATAACCGAGGTCTCTTGAATTTCCCTACAAGTAATTGGATCTCATATGGAGATGTTTAGTGAAGTAGAATGGAAAAAATCAAGTCCAACTACGCAAGAACAAGTCTGTAACTGTCGTTCGGAATCAGTTTTGCGCAGTGTTAATTGAAACATGGATATTTGACCCATACGGAGTCCATTTTGGCTCCACAAGTAGTCAAAATGTTTGTGACGACCAGATGCTTCAAAGTATTCTTTCGCATTGAACTTTTGGAGAACCTTTCTTAAGGAGTTTGTTCAGAAACTTGTATAGAAACTTTCTTAATGAGCACTCGACAAACGCATTTCGAGAACATACACAAAGTCCCAGCTATGGACCTAGTGGATCATCATAAAGGAGGTCTCTTGCATTTCCCTACAAGTAATTGGATCTCATATGGGGATGTTTAGTGAAGTAGAATGGAAAAAACTCGAGTGCAACTACACAAGAACTAGTCTGTAACTGTCGTTCGGAATCAGTTTTGCGCAGTGTTAACTGAAACATGGATATCTGAATCATACGGAATCCGTTTTGGCTCCACAAGTAGTCAAATCATTTGTGACGACTAGCTGCTTCAAAGGATTCTTTCATAGGGAACTTTTGGAGAACTTTTCTTAAGGAGTTCATTCAGAAACTTGTATAGAAACTTTCTTAATAAGCACTCGACAAACGCATTTCGAGAACATACACAAAGTCCCAGCTATGGACCTAGTGCATGATCATACCGAGGTCTCTTGCATTTCCCTACAAGTAATTGGATCTCATATGGAGATGTTTAGTGAAGTAGAATGGAAAAAATTGAGTGCAACATCACAAGAACTAGCCTGTAACTTTCGTTCGGAATCAGTTTTGAGCGGTGTTAACTGAAACATGGATGTCTGACTCATACGGAGTCCGTTTTGGCTCCACAAGTATTCAAAACATTTGTGACGACCAGGTGCTTCGAAGTTTTCTTTCATAGGGAACTTTTGGAGAACTTTTCTTAAGCAGTTCGTTCAGAAACTTGTATCCAAACTTTCCTAATGGGCACTCGACAAACGCATTTCGAGAACATACACAAAGTCCCAGCTATGGACCTAGTGCATCATCATAAACGAGGTCTCTTGCATTTCGCTACAAGTAATTGAATGTCATATGGAGATGTTTAGTGAAGTAGAATGGAAAAAAATTGAGTGCAACTACACAAGGACTAGTCTTTAACTGTCGTTCGGAATCAGTTTTGAGCGGTATTAACTGAAACAAGGATATCTGACTAATACGGAGTCCGTTTTGGCTCCACAAGTAGTCAAAACGTTTGTGACGACCAGGTGCTCTGAAGTTTTCTTTCATAGGGAACTTTTGGAGAACTTTTCTTAAGGAGTTCGTTCTGAAAATTGTATTGAAACTTTCCTAATGAGCACTCGACAAACGCATTTCGAGAACATACACAAAGTCCCAGCTATGGACCTAGTGCATCATCATAACCGAGGTCTCTTGCATTTCCCTACAAGTAATTGGATCTCATATGGAGATTTTTAGTGAAGTAGAATGGAAAAAATCGAGTGCAACTACACAAGAACTAGTCTGTAACTATCGTTTGGAATCAGTTTCGTGAAGTGTTAACTGAAACATGGATATCTGACTCATACGGAGTCCGTTTTGGCTCCACAAGTATTCAAAACATTTGTGACGACTAGATGCTTCAAATATTCTTTCATAGGGAACTTTTTGAGAACTTTTCTTAAGAAGTTCGTTCAGAAACTTGTATAGAAACTTTCTTAATGAGCACTCGACAAACGCATTTCGAGAACATACACAAAGTCCCAGCTATGGACCTAGGGCATCATCATAACCGAGGTCTCTTGCATTTCCCAACAAGTAATTGGATCTCACGTGGAGATGTTTAGTGAAGTAGAATGGAAAAAATCGACTGCAACTACACAAGAACTAGTCTGTAACTGTCGTTCGGAATCAGTTTTGCGCGGTATTAACTGAAACAAGGATATCTGACTCATACGGACTCCGTTTTGGCTCCACAAGTAGTCAAAACGTTTGTGACGACTAGCTGATTCAAAGGATTCTTTCATAGGGAACTTTTGGAGAACTTTTCTTAAGGAGTTCGTTCAGAAACTTGTATAGAAACTTTCTTAATGAGCACTCGACAAACGCATTTCGAGAACATACACAAAGTCCCAGCTATGGACCTAGTGCATCATCATAACCGAGGTCTCTTGCATTTCCCTACAAGTAATTGGATCTCATATGGAGATGTTTAGCGAAGTAGAATGGAAAAAATTGAGTGCAACTACACAAGAACTAGCCTGTAACTGTCGTTCGGAATCAGTTTTGAGCGGTGTTAACTGAAACATGGATGTCTGACTCATACGGAGTCCGTTTTGGCTCCACGAGTAGTCAAAACGTTTGTGACAACCAGGTGCTTCGAAGTTTTCTTTCATAGGGAACTTTTGGAGAACTTTTCTTAAGCAGTTCGTTCAGAAACTTGTATCCAAACTTTCCAAATGAGCACTGGACAAACGCATTTCGAGAACATACACAAAGTCCCAGCTATGGACCTAGTGCATCATCATAACCGAGGTCTCTTACATTTCCCTACAAGTAATTGGATCTCATATGGAGATGTTTAGTGAAGTAGAATGGAAAAAATCGAGTGCAACTACACAAGAACTAGTCTGTAACTGTCGTTCGTAATCAGTTTTGTGCAGTTTTAACTGAAACATGGATATCTGACTCATACGGAGTCCGTTTTGGCTCCACAAGTATTCAGAACATTTGTGACTACTAGATGCTTCAAATATTCTTTCATAGGGAACTTTTTGAGAACTTTTGTTAAAGAATTCGTTCAGAAACTTGTATAGAAACTTTCTTAATGAGCACTCGACAAACGCATTTCGAGAACATACACAAAGTCCCAGCTACGGACCTAGTGCGTCATCATAACCGTGGTCTCTTGAATTTCCCTACAAGGAATTGGATCTCATATGGACATGTTTAGTGAAATAGAATAGAAAAAAATCGACTTCAACTACACAAGAACTAGTTTGTAACTGTCGTTCGGAATCAGTTTTGCGCGGTGTTAACTGAAACAAGGACATCTGACTCATACGGAGTCTGTTTTGGCTCCACAAGTAGTCAAAACGTTTGTGACGACCAGGTGCTTCAAAGGATTCTTTCATAGGGAACTTTTGGAGAACTTTTCTTAAGGAGTTCGTTCAGAAACTTGTATAGAAGCGTTCTTAATGAGCACTCGACAAACGCATTTCGAGAATATACACAAAGTCCCAGCTATGGACCTAGTGCATCATCTTAACCGAGGTCTCTTGCATTTCCCTACAAGTAATTTTATCTAATATGGAGATGTTTAGTGAAGTAGAATGGAAAAAATCGACTGCAACTACAAAAGAACTAGTCTGTAACTGTCGTTCGGAATCAGTTTGCGCGGTCTTAACTGAAACATGGATATGTGACTCATACGGAGTCCGTTTTGGCTCTAGAAGTAGTCAAAACGTTTGTGACGACCAGGTGCTTCAATGGATTCTTTCATAGGGAACTTTTGCAGAACTTTTCTTAAGGATTTTGTTCAGAAACTTGTATAGAAACTTTCTTAATGAGCACTCGACAAACGCATTTCGAGAACATACACAAAGTCCCAGCTATGGACCTAGTGCATCGTCATAACCGAGGTCTCTTGAATTTCCCTACAAGTAATTGGATCTCATATGGAGATGTTTAGGGAAGTAGAATGGAAAAAATTGAGTGCAACTACACAAGAACTAGGTTTTAAATGTCGTTCGGAATCAGTTTTGCGCAGTGTTAACTGAAACATGGATATCTGACTCATACGGAGTCCGTTTTGGCTCCACAAGTAGTCAAAATGTTTGTGACGACCAGATGCTTCAAAGGTTTCTTTCATAGGGAACTTTTAGAGAAATTTTCTTAAGGAGTTCGTTCAGAAACTTGTATAGAAACTTTCTTAATGAGCACTCAACAAACGCATTTCGAGAACATACACAAAGTCCCAGCTATGGACCTAGTGCATAATCATAAGAGAGGTCTCTTGCATTTCCCTACAAGTAATTGGATCTCATATGGAGACGTTTAGTGAAGTAGAATGGAAAAAATCGAGTGCAACTACACAAGAACTAGTCTGTAACTGTCGTTTGGAATTAGTTTTGCGCAGTGTTAACTGAAACATGGATATCTGACTCATACAGAGTCCGTTTTGGCTCCACAAGTAGTCAAAACATTTGTGACGACCAGATGCTTCAAAGGATTCTGTCATAGGTAACTTTTGGAGAACTTTTCTTAAGGAGTTCGTTCAGAAACTTGTATAAAAACTTTCTTAATGAGCACTCGACAAACGCATTTCGAGAACATACACAAAGTCCCAGGTGTGGACCTATTGCATCATCATAACCGAGGTCTCTTACATTTCCCTACAAGCAATTGGATCTCATATGGAGATGTTTACTGAAGTAGAATGGAAAAAATCGAGTGCAACTACACAAGAACTAGTGTGTAACTGTCGCTCAGAATCAGTTTTACGCGGTGTTAACTGAAACAAGGATATCTGTCTCATACGGAGTCCATTTTGGCTCCACAAGTAGTCAAAACGTTTGTGACGACCAGGTGCTTCAAAGGATTCTTTCATAGGGAACTTTTGGAAAACTTTTCTTAAGGAGTTCATTCAGAAACTAGTATCGAAACTTTCTTAATGAGCACTCAACAAACGCATTTTGAGAACATACACAAAGTCCCAGCTATGGACCTAGTGCATCATCATAACCAAGGTCTCTTGCATTTCCCTACAAGTAATTGGATCTCATATGGAGATGTTTAGTGAAGTAGAATGGAAAAAATCGAGTGCAACTACACAAGAACTAGTCTGTAACTGTCGTTCGGAATCAATTTTGCGCGGTTTTAACTGAAACATGGATATCTGACTTATACGGAGTCCGTTTTGGATCGACAAGTAGTCAAAACGTTTGTGACGACCAGGTGCTTCAAAGGATTCTTTCATAGGGAACTTTTGGAGAACTTTTCTTAAGGAGTTTGTTCAGAAACTTGTATAGAAACTTTCTTAATGAGCACTCGACAAACGCATTTCGAGAAAATACACAAAGTCTCAGCTATGGACCTAGTGCATCATCAAAACCGAGGTCTCTTGCATTTCCCTACAAGTAATTGGATCTCATATGGAGATGTTTAGTGAAGTAGAATGGAAAAAATCGAGTGCAACTACACAAGAACTAGTCTGTAACTGTCGTTCGGAATCAGTTTTGCGCAGTGTTAACTGAAACATGGATATCTCACTCATACGGAGTCCGTTTTGGCTCAACAAGTAGTCAAAACATTTCTGACGACCAGATGCTTCAAAGGATTCTTTCATAGGGAACTTTTGGAGAACTTTTCTTAAGGAGTTCGTTCAGAAACTTGTATAGAAACTTTCTTAATGAGCATACGGAGTCCATATGAGATCCAATTACTATAGGCGCTGGTTTCATCTAATTTGGATGAACGAGTAAAAAGTTATGGCTATTTAAAAAATCAGGGCCAAGCTGTTTTGCAGAAGAAAAATAGGTACGGCTAAAAAAATTAGGTCTAACGCATAAATACAGAGAACGAATAAATATACCTAAAAGACGACTTCGGAGTGAGGAGACAACTTCCAAAAGTCCCGCCGGAGAGGAGAAATATACTTTTTTTTAAGGAATCTAGTCAAACCAAAATTTTGATTTAACCCGAATCGGATGATTTTTGGAGGCTCTATGGGTCTATATTTATTGGTGGAAAAAAGGCTTAAAGGTCAAGGGCTAGGCAATGTGGGACTAAACGTAGACGAAATACAAAAAAGAGAAGAGAAAAGCGCATGGGCCTAAAGCTTCGGCCAGCCGCGTGTGTGCGTGCGGCAGTTTTTTTTTCAAACACTAAAAGAAGAAAAAAATAAGAAAAGGAAAAAAATATATTTTTTTCTGCAAACATAACCAAAAAACAACATGGGCCGGCATGGGTGCACTGTGCATGTAGGCGACGGATAAAATTTGGGCGGCACGTACTGTTTTTTTATTAGAAACAGAAGGAAAACTGTATAACGAAAACAAAAATAAAATTGTACATAGGCATATTATATATCAAAATTTTCATAAAAAGATTTGCTACAGCATGGGCATTTTTCTAGCATTAAATAAAATCCACAAAAATTCAAATAAATCAAAGAGTGCTACTACTCTACTAAAATCCAATAAAAATCATTTTCAAAATACCAAAATGATTTAAAATTTATTTATCTCCAATTTTCTGATGTAGGGAATCATGTTACCCTATTTTCCAGGTTTTTTATTTTTGGAGAAAAATAATTTGAATATCACCCAAACAACTCCAAATTAAAAATAATTTCCAAAAGGAGTTTGAATTTGATCCTTTGAAACTCCCAACTCATATTTCATATGTTTTGAAGAAGTCATTTTATCTTCGCTTGTGAAAATCATTGAGTTGCATAAAGTTTCAGAATTGGAAATATTCTCAAATGAAATTCAAATATTTTCAACACCCCTTGTCATTTAAATAAATGGAAGAAGTCATGTCATCTTCTCTCCAGGGTTTTGTGGTGAAAAGAATTTGAATTCATGGAGATCATAACAGTAATATGAAAGTTTGGGAAAGTCCTTTTATTCCCTCTCATTTAACTTTCAAAAAGTTTCGAATTTCACTCAGCTTCACACAATCAATCAAATCTATCTATTTATTAGAACATTCCAAAATTTAGAATTTTGGGATGTTACACATACGGAGTCCGTTTTGGCTCCACAAGGAGTCAAAACGTTTGTGACGACCAGATGCTTCAACTGATTCTTTCATAGGGAACTTTTGGAGAACTTTTCTTAAGGAGTTCGTTCAGAAACTTGTATAAAAACTTTCTTAATGAGCACTCGACAAATGCATTTCGAGAACATACACAAACTCCCAGCTATGGACCTAGTGAATCATCATAACCGAGGTCTCTTGCATTTCCCTACAAGTAATAGGATCTCATATGGAGATGTGTAGTGAAGTAGAATGGAAAAAATTGAGTGCAACTACACAAGAACTAGTCTATAACTGTCGTTCGGAATTAGTTTTGCGTGGTGTTAACTGAAACATGGATATCTAACTCATACAGAGTCCGTTTTGGCTCCACAAGTAGTCAAAACGTTTGTGACGACCAGTTCCTTCAAAGGATTCTTTCATATGGAACTTTTGGCGAACTTTTCTTAAGGAGTTCGTTTAGAAACTTGTATAGAAACTTTCCTAATGAGCACTCGACAAATGCATTTCGAGAACATACACAAAGTCCTAGCTATGGACCTAGTGCATCATCATAACCGAGGTATCTTGCATTTCCCTACAAGTAATTGGATCTCATATGGAGATGTTTAGTGAAGTAGAATGGTAAAAATCGAGTTCAACTACACAAGAACTAGTCTGTAACTGTCGTTCGGAATCATATTTGCGCAGTATTAACTGAAACATGGATATCTGACTAATACGGAGTCTGTTTTGCCTCCACAAGTAGTCAAAACTTTTGTGATGACCAGATGCTTCAAAGTATTAATTCATTGGGAACTTTTGGAGAACTTTTCTTAAGGAGTTCGTTCAGAAACATGTATAGAAACTTTCTTAATGAGCACTCGACAAACGCATTTCGAGAACATATACAAAGTCCCAGCTATGGACCTAGTGAATCATCATAACCGAGGTCTTTTGCATTTCCCTACAAGTAATTGGATTTCATATGGATATCTTTAGTGAAGTAGAATGGAAAAAATCGAGTGCAACTACACAAGAACTAGTGTGTAACTCTCGTTCCGAATCAATTTTGTGTAGTGTTAACTGAAACGTGGATATCTGACCCATACGAAGTTCGTTTTGGCTCCACAAGTAGTCAAAACATTTGTGACGACCGGATGCTTCAAAGGATTCTTTCATAGGGAACTTTTGGAGAACTTTTCTTAAGGAGTTCGTTCAGAAACTTGTATAGAAACTTTCTTAATGAGCACTCGACAAACGCATTTCGAGAACATACACAAAGTCCCAGCTATGGACCTAGTGCATCATCATAACCGAGGTCTCTTGCATTTCCCTACAAGAATTGCATCTCATATGGAGATGTTTAGTGAAGTAGAATGGAAAAAATCGTGTGCAACTACACAAAAACTAGTCTGTAACTGTCGTTCGGAATCAGTTTTGCGTGGTGTTAACTGAAACATGGATATCTGACTCACACGGAGTCTGTTTTGCCTCCACAAGTAGTCAAAATGTTTGTGACGACCAGATGCTTCAAAGTATTACTTCATAGGGAACTTTTCAAGAACTTTTCTTAAGGAGTTCGTTCAGAAACTTGTATAGAAACTTTCGTAATGAGCACTCGACAAATGCATTTCGAGAACATAATCAAACTCCCAGCTATGGACCTAGTGAATCATCATAACCGAGGTCTGTTGCATTTACCTATAAGTAATTGGATCTCATATGGAGATGTTTAGTGAAGTAGAATGGAAAAAATCGAGTGCAACTACACAAGAACTAGTCTGTAACTTTCGTTCGGAATCATATTTGCGCAGTATTAACTGAAACATGGATATCTGACTAATACGGAGTCTGTTTTGCCTCCACAAGTAGTCAAAACTTTTGTGAGGACCAGATGCTTCAAAGTATTAATTCATTGGGAACTTTTGGAGAACTTTTCTTAAGGAGTTCGTTCAGAAACTTGCATAGAAACTTTCTTTATGAGCAATCGACAAACGCATTTCGAGAACATACACAAAGTCCCAGCTATGGACCTAGTGCATCATCATAACCGAGGTCTCTTGCATTTCCCTACAAGTAATTGGATCTCACATGGAGATGTTTAGTGAAGTAGAATGGAAAAAAATCGAGTGCAACTACACAAGAACTAGTCTGTAACTCTCGTTCGGAATCAGTTTTGTGTAGTGTTAACTGAAACGTGGACATCTGACTCATACAGAGTTTGTTTTGGCTCCACAATTAGTCAAAACATTTGTGACGACCAGATGCTTCAAAGGATTCTTTCATAGGGAACTTTTGGAGAACTTTTCTTAAGGAGTTCGTTCAGAAACTAGTATAGAAACTTTCTTAATGAGCACTCGACAAACGCATTTCGAGAACATACACAAAGTCCCAGCTATGGACCTAGTGCATCATCATAACCGAGGTCTCTTGCATTTCCCTACAAGTAATTGGATCTCATTTGGAAATGTTTAGTGAAGTAGAATGGAAAAACTCGTGTGCAACTACACAAAAACTAGTCTGTAACTGTCGTTCGGAATCAGTTTTGCGTGGTGTTAACTGAAACATGGATATCTGACTCACACGGAGTCTGTTTTGCCTCCACAAGTAGTCAAAATGTTTGTGACGACCATATACTTCAAAGTATTACTTCATAGGGAACTTTTCAAGAACTTTTCTTACGGAGTTCGTTCAGAAACTTGTATAGAAACTTTCGTAATGAGCACTCGACAAATGCATTTCGAGAACATAATCAAACTCCCAGCTATGGACCTAGTGAATCAGCATAACCGAGGTCTGTTGCATTTACAAATAAGTAATTGGATCTCATATGGAGATGTTTAGTGAAGTAGAATGGAAAAAATCGAGTGCAACTACACAAGAACTAGTCTGTAACTGTCCTTCGGAATTAGTTTTGCGTGGTGTTAACTGAAACATGGATATCTAACTCATACGGAGTCCGTTTTGGCTCCACAAGTAGTCAAAAAATTTGTGACGACCAGTTCCTTCAAAGGATTCTTTCATAGGGAACTTTTGGAGAACTTTTCTTAAGGAGTTCGTCCAGAAACTCGTATATAAACTTTCTTAATGAGCACTCGACAAACACATTTCGAGAACATACACAAAGTCCCAGCTATGGACCTAGTGCATCATCATAACCGAGGTCTCTTGCATTTCCCTACAAGTAATTGGATCTCATTTGGAGATGTTTAGTGAAGTGGAATGGAAAAAATCGTGTGCATCTACACAAAAACTAGTCTGTAACTGTCGTTCGGAATCAGTTTTGCGTGGTGTTAACTGAAACATGGATATCTGACTCACACGGAGTCTGTTTTGCCTCCGCAAGTAGTCAAAATGTTTGTGACGACCAGATGCTTCAAAATATTACTTCATAGGGAACTTTTCAAGAACTTTTCTTACGGAGTTCGTTCAGAAACTTGTATAGAAACTTTCGTAATGAGCACTCGACAAATGCATTTCGAGAACATAATCAAACTCCCAGCTATGGACCTAGTGAATCAGCATAACCGAGGTCTGTTGCATTTACAAATAAGTAATTGGATCTCATATGGAGATGTTTAGTGAAGTAGAATGGAAAAAATCGAGTGCAACTACACAAGAACTAGTCTGTAACTGTCCTTCGGAATTAGTTTTGCGTGGTGTTAACTGAAACGTGGATATCTGACTCATACGGAGTCCGTTTTGGCTCCACAAGTAGTCAAAACGTTTGTGACGACCAGGTGCTTCAAAGGATTCTTTCATAGGGAACTTTTGGAGAACTTTTCTTAAGGAGTTCGTCCAGAAACTTGTATAGAAACTTTCTTAATGAGCACTCGACAAACGCATTTCGAGAACATACACAATGTCCCAGCTATGGACCTAGTGCATCATCATAACCGAGGTTTCTTGCATTTCCCTGCAAGTAATTGGATCTCATATGGAGATGTTTAGTGAAGTAGAATGGAAAAAATCGAGTGCAACTACACAAGAACTAGTCTGTAACTGTCGTTCGGAATCATATTTGCGGAGTATTAACTGAAACATGGATATCTGACTAATACGGAGTCTGTTTTGCCTCCACAAGTTGTCAAAACTTTTGTGACGACCAGATGCTTCAAAGTATTAATTCATTGGGAACTTTTGGAGAACTTTTCTTAAGGAGTTCGTTCAGAAACTTGCATAGAAACTTTCTTTATGAGCACTCGACAAACGCATTTCGAGAACATACACAAAGTCCCTGCTATGGACCTAGTGAATCATCATAACCGAGGTCTTTTGCATTTCCCTACAAGTAATTGGATCTCACATGGAGATGTTTAGTGAAGTAGAATGGAAAAAATCGAGTGCAACTACACAAGAACTAGTCTGTAACTCTCGTTCGGAATCAGTTTTGTATAGTGTTAACTGAAACGTGGATATCTGACTCATACGGTGTTTGTTTTGGCTCAACAAGTAGTCAAAACGTTTGTGACGACCAGATGCTTCAAAGGATTCTTTCATAGGGAACTTTTGCAGAACTTTTCTTAAGGAGTTCACTCTAAAACTTGTATAGAAACTTTCTTAATGAGCACTCGACAAACGCATTTCGAGAACATACACAAAGTCCCAGCTATGGACCTAGTGCATCATCATAATCGAGGTCTCTTGCATTTCCCTACAAGTAATTGGATCTCATATGGAGATGTTTAGTGAAGTAGAATGGAAAAAATCGAGTGCAACTACACAACAACTAGTCTGTAACTGTCGTTCGGAATCAGTTTTGCGTGGTGTTAACTGAAACATGGATATCTAACTCATACGGAGTCCGTTTTGGCTCCATAAGTAGTTAGAACGTTTGTGACGACCAGATGCTTCAAAGTATTACTTCATAGGGAACTTTTCAAGAACTTTTCTTAAGGAGTTCATTCAGAAACTTGTATAAAAACTTTCGTAATGAGCACTCGACAAACGCATTTCGAGAACATACACAAAGTCCCAACTATGGACCTAGTGCATCATCATAACCGAGGACTCTTGCATTTCCCTACAAGTAATTGCATCTCATATGGAGATGTTTAGTGAGGTAGAATGGAAAAATCGAGTGCAACTACACAAGAAATAGTCTGTAACTGTTGTTCAGAATCAGTTTTGTGCGGGGTTAACTGAAACATGGATATCTGACTCATACGGAGTCCGTTTTGGCTCCACAAGTAGTCAAAACGTTTGTGACGACCATATGCTTCAAATTTTTCTTTCATAGGGAACTTTTGGAGAACTTTTCTTAAGGAGTTTGTTCAGAAACTTGTATAGAAACTTTCTTAATTTGCACTCGACAAACGCATTTCGAGAACAGACACAAAGTCCCAGCTATGGACCTGGTGCATCATTATAACCTAGGTCTCTTGCATTTCCCTACAAGTAATTGGATCTCATATGGAGATGTTTAGTGAAGTATAATGGAAAAAAATCGAGTGCAACTACACAAGAACTAGTGTGTAACTATCGTTCGCAATCAGTTTTGCGCAGTGTTAACTGAAACATGGATATCTGACTCATATGGAGTTCGTTTTGGCTCCACAAGTAGTCAAAACGTTTGTGATGACCAGATGATTCAAAGGATTCTTTCATAGGGAACTTTTGGAGAACTTCTCTTAAGGAGTTCGTTCAGAAACTTGTATAGAAACTTTCTTAATGAGCACTCGACAAACGCATTTCGAGAACATACACAAAGTCCTAGCTATGGACCTAGTGCATCATCATAACCGAGGTCTCTTGCATTTCCCTACAAGTAATTGGATCTCATATGGAGATGTTTAGTGAAGTAGAACGGAAAAAATTGATTGCAACTATACAAGAACTAGTCTGTAACTGTCGTGCGGAATCAGTTTTGCGCAGTGTTAACTGAAACATGGATATCTAACTCATACGGAGTCCGTTTTGGCTCAACAACTAGTCAAACCGTTTCTGACGACCAGATGCTTCAATGGATTCTTTCATAGGGAACTTTTAGAGAACTTTTCTTAAGGAGTTCGTTCAGAAACTTGTATAGAAACATTCTTAATGTGCACTCGACAAATGCATTTTGAGAACATACACAAACTCCCAGCTATGGACCTAGTGAATCATCATAACCGAGGTCTCTTGAATTTCCCTACAAGTAATTGGATCTCATATGGAGATTTTTAGTGAAGTAGAATGGAAAAAAAATCGAGTGCAACTACACAAGAACTTGTCTGTAACTGTCGTTCGGAATTAGTTTTGCGTGGTGTTAACTGAAACATGGATATCTAACTCATGCGGAGTCCGTTTTGGCTCCACAAGTAGTCAAAACGTTTGTGATGACCAGTTCCTTCAAAGGATTCTTTCATAGGGAACTTTTGGAGAACTTTTCTTAAGGAGTTCGTTCAGAAACTTGTATAGAAACTTGCTTAATGAGCACTCGACAAACGCATTTCGAGAACATACACAAAGTCCCAGCTATGGACCTAGTGCATCATCATAACCGAGGTCTCTTGCATTTCCCTACAAGTAATTGGATCTCATATGGAGATGTTTAGTGAAGTAGAATGGTAATAATCGAGTTCAACTACACAAGAACTAGTCTGTAACTGTCGTTCGGAATCATATTTGCCCAGTATTAACTGAAACATGGATATCTGACTAATACGGAGTCTGTTTTGCCACCACAAGTAGTCAAAACTTTAGTGATGACCAGATGCTTCAAAGTATTAATTCATTGGGAACTTTTGGAGAACTTTTCTTAAGGAGTTCGTTCAGAAACTTGTATAGAAACTTTCTTAATGAGCACTCGACAAACGCATTTCGAGAACATACACAAAGTCCCAGCTGTGATCCTAGTGCATCATCATAATCGAGGTCTCTTGCATTTCCCTACAAGTAATTGGATCTCATATGGAGATGTTTAGTGAAGTAGAATGGAAAAAATCGAGTGCAACTACACAACAACTAGTCTGTAACTGTCGTTCGGAATCAGTTTTGCGTGGTGTTCACTGAAACATGGATATCTAACTCATACGGAGTCCGTTTTGGCTCCATAAGTAGTCAAAACGTTTGTGACGACAAGATGCTTCAAAGTATTACTTCATAGGGAAATTTTCAAGAACTTTTCTTAAGGAGTTCATTCAGAAACTTGTATAGAAAATTTTATAATGAGCACTCGACAAACGCATTTCGAGAACATACACAAAGTCCCAGCTATGGACCTAGTGCATCATCATAACCGAGGACTCTTGCATTTCCCTACAAGTAATTGGATCTCATATGCAGATGTTTAGTGAGGTAGAATGGAAAAATCGAGTGCAACTACACAAGAAATAGTCTGTAACTGTCGTTCGGAATCAGTTTTGCGCGGTGTTAACTGAAACATGGATATCTGACTCATACGGAGTCCGTTTTGGCTCCACAAGTACTCAAAACGTTTGTGACGACCATATGCTTCAAAGTTTTCTTTCATAGGGAACTTTTGGAGAACTTTTCTTAAGGAGTTCGTTCAGAAACTTGTATAGAAACTTTCTTAATTTGCACTCGACAAACGCATTTCGAGAACAGACACAAAGTCCCATCAATGCACCTGGTGCATCGTTATAACCTAGGTCTCTTGCATTTCCCTACAAGTAATTGGATCTCATATGGAGATGTTTAGTGAAGTAGAATGGAAAAAATCAGGTGCAACTACACAAGAACTAGTGTGTAACTATCGTTCGCAATCAGTTTTGCGCAATGTTAACTGAAACATGGATATCTGACTCATACGGAGTTCATTTTTGCCCCACAAGTAGTCAAAACGTTTGTGATGACCAGATGACTCAAAGGATTCTTTCATAGGGAACTTTTGGAGAACTTCTCTTAAGGAATTCGTTCAGAAACTTGTATAGAAACTTTCTTAATGAGCACTCGACAAACGCATTTCGAGAACATACACAAAGTCCCAGCTATGGACCTAGTGCATCATCATAACCGAGGTCTCTTGCATTTCCCTACAAGTAATTGGATCTCATATGAAGATGTTTAGTGAAGTAGAATGGAAAAAATCGAGTGCAACTACGCAAGAACTAGTATGTAACTGTCGTGCGGAATCAGTTTTGCGCAGTGTTAACTGAAACATGGATATCTAACTCATACGGAGTCCGTTTTGGCCCAACAACTAGTCAAAACGTTTCTGACGACCAGATGCTTCAATGGATTCTTTCATAGGGAACTTTTAGAGAACTTTTCTTAAGGAGTTCGTTCAGAAACTTGTATAGAAACTTTCTTAATGTGCACTCGACAAATGCATTTTGAGAACATACACAAACTCCCAGCTATGGACCTAGTGAATCATCATAACCAAGGTCTCTTGCATTTCCCTACAAGTAATTGGATCTCATATGGAGATGTTTAGTGAAGTAGAATGGAAAAAAATCGAGTGCAACTACACAAGAACTAGTCTGTAACTGTCGTTCGGAATTAGTTTTGCGTGGTGTTAACTGAAACATGGATTCTAACTCATACGGAGTCCATTTTGGCTCCACAAGTAGTCAAAACGTTTGTGACAACCATTTCCTTCAAATGATTCTTTCATAGGGAACTTTTGGAGAACTTTTCTTAAGGAGTTCGTTCAGAAACTTGTATAGAAACTTGCTTAATGAGCACTCGACAAACGCATTTCGAGAACATACACAAAGTCCCAGCTATAGACCTAGTGCATCATCATAACCGAGGTCTCTTGCATTTCCCTACAAGTAATTGGATCTCATATGGAGATGTTTAGTGAAGTAGAATGGTAATAATCGAGTTCAACTACACAAGAACTAGTCTGTAACTGTCGTTCGGAATCATATTTGCCAAGTATTAACTGAAACATGGATATCTGACTAATACGGAGTCTGTTTTGCCACCACAAGTAGTCAAAACTTTTGTGATGACCAGATGCTTCAAAGTATTAATTCATTGGGAACTTTTGGAGAACTTTTCTTAAGGAGTTCGTTCAGAAACTTGTATAGAAACTTTCTTAATGAGCACTCGACAAACGCATTTCGAGAACATACACAAAGTCCCAGCTATGGACCTAGTGAATCATCATAACTGAGGTCTTTTGCATTTCCCTACAAGTAATTGGATCTCATATGGAGATGTTTAGTGAAGTAGAATGGAAAAAATCGAGTGCAACTACACAAGAACTAGTCTGTAACTCTCGTTCGGAATCAGTTTTGTGTAGTGTTAACTGAAACGTGGATATCTGACTCATACGGAGTTCGTTTTGGCTCCACAAGTAGTCAAAACGTTTGTGACGACCAGATGCTTCAAAGGATTCTTTCATAGGGAACTTTTGGAGAACTTCTCTTAAGGAGTTCGTTCAGAAACTTGTATAGAAACTTTCTTAATGAGCACTCGATAAACGCATTTCGAGAACATACACAAAGTCCCAGCTATGGACCTAGTGCATCATCATAACCGAGGTCTCTTGCATTTCCCTACAAGTAATTGGATCTCATATGGAGATGTCTAGTAAAGTAGAATGGAAAAAATCGTGTGCAACTACACAAGAACTAGTCTGTAACTGTCGTTCGGAATTAGTTTTGCGTGGTGTTAACTGAAACATGGATATCTGACTCACACGGAGTCTGTTTTGCCTCCACAAGTAGTCAAAATGTTTGTGATGACCAGATGCTTCAAAGTATTACTTCATAGGGAACTTTTCAAGAAATTTTCTTAAGGAGTTCGTTCAGAAACTTGTATAGAAACTTTCGTAATGAGCACTCGACAAACGCATTTCGAGAACATACACAAAGTCCCAGCTATGGACCTCGTGCATCATCATAACCGAGGTCTCTTTCATTTCCCTACAAGTAATTGGATCTCATATGGAGATGTTTAGTGCAGTAGAATGGAAAAAATCGAGTGCAACTACACAAGAACTAGTCTGTAAATATCGTTCGCAATCACTTTTGCGCGGTGTTAACTGAAACATGGATATCTGACTCATACGGAGTCCATTTTGGCTCCACAGGTAGTCAAAACGTTTGCGACAACCATATGCTTCAAAGTATTCTTTCATAGGGAACTTTTGGAGAACTTTTCTTAAGGAGTTCGTTCAGAAACTTGTATAGAAACTTTTTTAATGAGCACTCGACAAACGCATTTCGAGAACATACACAAAGTCCCAGCTATGGACCTAGTGCATCATCATAACCGAGGTATCTTGAATTTCCCTACAAATAATTGGATCTCATATGGAGATGTTTAGTGAAGTAGAATGGAAAAAATCGAGTGCAACTACACAAGAACTAGTCTGTAACTATCGTTCGGAATCAGTTTTGCGCAGTGTTAACTGAAACATGGATATCTGACTCATTCGGAGTCCGTTTTGGATCCACAAGTAGTAAAAACGTTTGTGACGACCAGATGCTTCAATGTATTCTTTCATAGGGAACTTTTGGAGAACTTCTCTTAAGGAGTTCGTTCAGAAACTTGTGAAGAGACTTTCTTAATGAGCACTCGAAAACACGCATTTCGAGAACATACACAAAGTCCCAGCTATGGACCTAGTGCATCATCATAACCGAGGTCTCTTGCATTTCCCTACAAGTAATTGGATCTCATATGGAGATCTTTAGTGAAGTAGAATGGAAAAAATCGGGTGCAACTACACAAGAACTAGTCTGTAACTGTCGTTCGGAATCAGTCTTGCGCATTGTTAACTGAAACATGGATATCTGACTCATACGGAGTCCGCTTTGACTCCACAAGTAGTCAAAACGTTTGTGACGACCAGATGCTTCAAAGGTATCTTTCATAGGGAACTTTTGGAGAACTTTTCTTAAAGAGTTCGTTCAGAAACTTGTATAGAAACTTTCTTAATGAGCACTCGACAAACGCATTTTGAGAACATACACAAAGTCCCAGCTATGGACCTAGTGAATCATCATAACCGAGGTTGTTTGCATTTCCCTACAAGTAATTGGATCTCATATGGAGATGTTTAGTGAAGTAGAATGGAAAAAATCGAGTGCAACTACACAAGAACTAGTCTGTAACTCTCGTTCGGAATCAGTTTTGTGTAGTGTTAACTGAAACGTGGATGTCTGACTCATACGGAGTTCGTTTTGGCTCCACAAGTAGTCAAAACGTTTGTGATGACCAGATGATTCAAAGGATTCTTTCATAGGGAACTTTTGGAGAACTTCTCTTAAGGAGTTCGTTCAGAAACTTGTATAGAAACTTTCTTAATGAGCACTCGACAAACGCATTTCGAGAACATACACAAAGTCCTAGCTATGGACCTAGTGCATCATCATAACCGAGGTCTCTTGCATTTCCCTACAAGTAATTGGATCTCATATGGAGATGTTTAGTGAAGTAGAACGGAAAAAATTGATTGCAACTACACAAGAACTAGTCTGTAACTGTCGTGCGGAATCAGTTTTGCGCAGTGTTAACTGAAACATGGATATCTAACTCATACGGAGTCCGTTTTGGCTCAACAACTAGTCAAAACGTTTCTGACGACCAGATGCTTCAATGGATTCTTTCATAGGGAACTTTTAGAGAACTTTTCTTAAGGAGTTCGTTCAGAAACTTGTATAGAAACTTTCTTAATGTGCACTCGACAAATGCATTTTGAGAACATACACAAACTCCCAGCTATGGACCTAGTGAATCATCATAACCGAGGTCTCTTGAATTTCCCTACAAGTAATTGGATCTCATATGGAGATTTTTAGTGAAGTAGAATGGAAAAAAAATCGAGTGCAACTACACAAGAACTTGTCTGTAACTGTCGTTCGGAATTAGTTTTGCGTGGTGTTAACTGAAACATGGATATCTAACTCATGCGGAGTCCGTTTTGGCTCCACAAGTAGTCAAAACGTTTGTGATGACCAGTTCCTTCAAAGGATTCTTTCATAGGGAACTTTTGGAGAACTTTTCTTAAGGAGTTCGTTCAGAAACTTGTATAGAAACTTGCTTAATGAGCACTCGACAAACGCATTTCGAGAACATACACAAAGTCCCAGCTATGGACCTAGTGCATCATCATAACCGAGGTCTCTTGCATTTCCCTACAAGTAATTGGATCTCATATGGAGATGTTTAGTGAAGTAGAATGGTAATAATCGAGTTCAACTACACAAGAACTAGTCTGTAACTGTCGTTCGGAATCATATTTGCCCAGTATTAACTGAAACATGGATATCTGACTAATACGGAGTCTGTTTTGCCACCACAAGTAGTCAAAACTCTAGTGATGACCAGATGCTTCAAAGTATTAATTCATTGGGAACTTTTGGAGAACTTTTCTTAAGGAGTTCGTTCAGAAACTTGTATAGAAACTTTCTTAATGAGCACTCGACAAACGCATTTCGAGAACATACACAAAGTCCCAGCTGTGATCCTAGTGCATCATCATAATCGAGGTCTCTTGCATTTCCCTACAAGTAATTGGATCTCATATGGAGATGTTTAGTGAAGTAGAATGGAAAAAATCGAGTGCAACTACACAACAACTAGTCTGTAACTGTCGTTCGGAATCAGTTTTGCGTGGTGTTCACTGAAACATGGATATCTAACTCATACGGAGTCCGTTTTGGCTCCATAAGTAGTCAAAACGTTTGTGACGACAAGATGCTTCAAAGTATTACTTCATAGGGAAATTTTCAAGAACTTTTCTGAAGGAGTTCATTCAGAAACTTGTATAGAAAATTTTATAATGAGCACTCGACAAACGCATTTCGAGAACATACACAAAGTCCCAGCTATGGACCTAGTGCATCATCATAACCGAGGACTCTTGCATTTCCCTACAAGTAATTGGATCTCATATGCAGATGTTTAGTGAGGTAGAATGGAAAAATCGAGTGCAACTACACAAGAAATAGTCTGTAACTGTCGTTCGGAATCAGTTTTGCGCGGTGTTAACTGAAACATGGATATCTGACTCATACGGAGTCCGTTTTGGCTCCACAAGTACTCAAAACGTTTGTGACGACCATATGCTTCAAAGTTTTCTTTCATAGGGAACTTTTGGAGAACTTTTCTTAAGGAGTTCGTTCAGAAACTTGTATAGAAACTTTCTTAATTTGCACTCGACAAACGCATTTCGAGAACAGACACAAAGTCCCATCAATGCACCTGGTGCATCGTTATAACCTAGGTCTCTTGCATTTCCCTACAAGTAATTGGATCTCATATGGAGATGTTTAGTGAAGTAGAATGGAAAAAATCAGGTGCAACTACACAAGAACTAGTGTGTAACTATCGTTCGCAATCAGTTTTGCGCAATGTTAACTGAAACATGGATATCTGACTCATACGGAGTTCATTTTTGCCCCACAAGTAGTCAAAACGTTTGTGATGACCAGATGACTCAAAGGATTCTTTCATAGGGAACTTTTGGAGAACTTCTCTTAAGGAATTCGTTCAGAAACTTGTATAGAAACTTTCTTAATGAGCACTCGACAAACGCATTTCGAGAACATACACAAAGTCCCAGCTATGGACCTAGTGCATCATCATAACCGAGGTCTCTTGCATTTCCCTACAAGTAATTGGATCTCATATGAAGATGTTTAGTGAAGTAGAATGGAAAAAATCGAGTGCAACTACACAAGAACTAGTCTGTAACTGTCGTGCGGAATCAGTTTTGCGCAGTGTTAACTGAAACATGGATATCTAACTCATACGGAGTCCGTTTTGGCCCAACAACTAGTCAAAACGTTTCTGACGACCAGATGCTTCAATGGATTCTTTCATAGGGAACTTTTAGAGAACTTTTCTTAAGGAGTTCGTTCAGAAACTTGTATAGAAACTTTCTTAATGTGCACTCGACAAATGCATTTTGAGAACATACACAAACTCCCAGCTATGGACCTAGTGAATCATCATAACCGAGGTCTCTTGCATTTCCCTACAAGTAATTGGATCTCATATGGAGATGTTTAGTGAAGTAGAATGGAAAAAAATCGAGTGCAACTACACAAGAACTAGTCTGTAACTGTCGTTCGGAATTAGTTTTGCGTGGTGTTAACTGAAACATGGATTCTAACTCATACGGAGTCCATTTTGGCTCCACAAGTAGTCAAAACGTTTGTGACAACCATTTCCTTCAAAGGATTCTTTCATAGGGAACTTTTGGAGAACTTTTCTTAAGGAGTTCGTTCAGAAACTTGTATAGAAACTTGCTTAATGAGCACTCGACAAACGCATTTCGAGAACATACACAAAGTCCCAGCTATAGACCTAGTGCATCATCATAACCGAGGTCTCTTGCATTTCCCTACAAGTAATTGGATCTCATATGGAGATGTTTAGTGAAGTAGAATGGTAATAATCGAGTTCAACTACACAAGAACTAGTCTGTAACTGTCGTTCGGAATCATATTTGCCAAGTATTAACTGAAACATGGATATCTGACTAATACGGAGTCTGTTTTGCCACCACAAGTAGTCAAAACTTTTGTGATGACCAGATGCTTCAAAGTATTAATTCATTGGGAACTTTTGGAGAACTTTTCTTAAGGAGTTCGTTCAGAAACTTGTATAGAAACTTTCTTAATGAGCACTCGACAAACGCATTTCGAGAACATACACAAAGTCCCAGCTATGGACCTAGTGAATCATCATAACTGAGGTCTTTTGCATTTCCCTACAAGTAATTGGATCTCATATGGAGATGTTTAGTGAAGTAGAATGGAAAAAATCGAGTGCAACTACACAAGAACTAGTCTGTAACTCTCGTTCGGAATCAGTTTTGTGTAGTGTTAACTGAAACGTGGATATCTGACTCATACGGAGTTCGTTTTGGCTCCACAAGTAGTCAAAACGTTTGTGACGACCAGATGCTTCAAAGGATTCTTTCATAGGGAACTTTTGGAGAACTTCTCTTAAGGAGTTCGTTCAGAAACTTGTATAGAAACTTTCTTAATGAGCACTCGATAAACGCATTTCGAGAACATACACAAAGTCCCAGCTATGGACCTAGTGCATCATCATAACCGAGGTCTCTTGCATTTCCCTACAAGTAATTGGATCTCATATGGAGATGTCTAGTAAAGTAGAATGGAAAAAATCGTGTGCAACTACACAAGAACTAGTCTGTAACTGTCGTTCGGAATCAGTTTTGCGTGGTGTTAACTGAAACATGGATATCTGACTCACACGGAGTCTGTTTTGCCTCCACAAGTAGTCAAAATGTTTGTGATGACCAGATGCTTCAAAGTATTACTTCATAGGGAACTTTTCAAGAAATTTTCTTAAGGAGTTCGTTCAGAAACTTGTATAGAAACTTTCGTAATGAGCACTCGACAAACGCATTTCGAGAACATACACAAAGTCCCAGCTATGGACCTCGTGCATCATCATAACCGAGGTCTCTTTCATTTCCCTACAAGTAATTGGATCTCATATGGAGATGTTTAGTGCAGTAGAATGGAAAAAATCGAGTGCAACTACACAAGAACTAGTCTGTAAATATCGTTCGCAATCACTTTTGCGCGGTGTTAACTGAAACATGGATATCTGACTCATACGGAGTCCATTTTGGCTCCACAGGTAGTCAAAACGTTTGCGACAACCATATGCTTCAAAGTATTCTTTCATAGGGAACTTTTGGAGAACTTTTCTTAAGGAGTTCGTTCAGAAACTTGTATAGAAACTTTTTTAATGAGCACTCGACAAACGCATTTCGAGAACATACACAAAGTCCCAGCTATGGACCTAGTGCATCATCATAACCGAGGTATCTTGAATTTCCCTACAAATAATTGGATCTCATATGGAGATGTTTAGTGAAGTAGAATGGAAAAAATCGAGTGCAACTACACAAGAACTAGTCTGTAACTATCGTTCGGAATCAGTCTTGCGCATTGTTAACTGAAACATGGATATCTGACTCATACGGAGTCCGCTTTGACTCCACAAGTAGTCAAAACGTTTGTGACGACCAGATGCTTCAAAGGTATCTTTCATAGGGAACTTTTGGAGAACTTTTCTTAAAGAGTTCGTTCAGAAACTTGTATAGAAACTTTCTTAATGAGCACTCGACAAACGCATTTTGAGAACATACACAAAGTCCCAGCTATGGACCTAGTGAATCATCATAACCGAGGTTGTTTGCATTTCCCTACAAGTAATTGGATCTCATATGGAGATGTTTAGTGAAGTAGAATGGAAAAAATCGAGTGCAACTACACAAGAACTAGTCTGTAACTCTCGTTCGGAATCAGTTTTGTGTAGTGTTAACTGAAACGTGGATGTCTGACTCATACGGAGTTCGTTTTGGCTCCACAAGTAGTCAAAACGTTTGCGACGACCAGATGCTTCAAAGGATTCTTTCATAGGGAACTTTTGGATAACTTTTCTTAAGGAGTTCGTTCAGAAACTTGTATAGAATCTTTCTTAATGAGCACTCGACAAACGCATTTCGAGAACATACACAAAGTCCCAGCTATGGACCTAGTGCATCATCATAACCGAGGTCTCTTGCATTTCCCTACAAGTAATTGGACCTCATATGGAGATGTTTAGTGAAGTAGAATGGAAAAAATCGAGTGCAACTACACAAGAACTAGTCTGTAACTGTCGTTCGGAATCAGTTTTGCGTGGTGTTAACTGAAACATGGATATCTGACCCACACGGAGTCTGTTTCGGCTCCATAGGTAGTCAAAATGTTTGTGACGACCAGATGCTGCAAAGTATTACTTCATAGGGAACTTCTCAAGAACTTTTCTTCAGGAGTTCATTCAGAAACTTGTATAGAAACTTTCGTAATGAGCACTCGACAAACGCATTTCGAGAACATACACAAAGTCCCAGCTATGGACCTAGTGCATCATCATAACCGAGGTCTCTTGCATTTCCCTACAAGTAATTGGATCTCATATGGAGATGTTTAGTGAAGTAGAATGGAAAAATCGAGTGCAACTACACAAGAAATAGTCTGTAACTGTCGTTCGGAATCAGTTTTGCGCGGTGTTAACTGAAACATGGATATCTGACTCATACGGAGTCCGTTTTGGCTCCACAAGTAGTCAAAACCTTTGTGACGATCATATGCTTCAAAATATTCTTTCATAGGGAACTTTTGCAGAACTTTTCTTAATGAGTTCGTTCAGAAACTTGTATAGAAACTTTCTTAATTTGCACTCGACAAACGCATTTCGAGAACAGACACAAAGTCCCAGCTAAGGACCTAGTGCATCATTATAACCTAGGTCTCTTGCATTTCCCTACAAGTAATTGGATCTCATATGGAGATGTTTAGTGAAGTAGAATGGAAAAAATCGAGTGCAACTACACAAGAACTAGTGTGTAACTATCGTTCGCAATGAGTTTTGCGCAGTGTTAACTGAAACATGGATATCTGACTCATACGGAGTCCGTTTTTGCCCCACAAGTAGTCAAAATGGTTGTGATGACCAGATGATTCAAAGGATTCTTTCAAAGGGAACTTTTGGAGAACTTCTCTTAAGGAGTTCGTTCAGAAACTTGTATAGAAACTTTCTTAATGAGCACTCGACAAACGCATTTCGAGAACATACATAAAGTCCCAGCTATGGACCTAGTGCATCATCATAACCGAGGTCTCTTGCATTTACCTACAAGTAATTGGATCTCATATGGAGATGTTTAGTGAAGTAGAATGGAAAAAATCGAGTGAAACTACACAAGAACTAGTCTGTAACTGTCGTTCGGAATCAGTTTTGCGCAGTGTTAACTGAAACATGGATATCTGACTCATACGGAGTCCGTTTTGGCTCAACAAGTAGTCAAAACGTTTCTGATGACCAGATGCTTCAAAGGATTCTTTCATAGGGAACTTTTGGAGAACTTTTCTTAAGGAGTTCGTTCAGCAACTTGTATAGAAACTTTCTTAATGAGCACTCGACAAATGCATTTCGAGAACATACACAAACTCCCAGCTATGGACCTAGTGAATCATCATAACCGAGGTCTCTTGCATTTCCCTACAAGTAATTGGATCTCATATGGAGATGTTTAGTGAAGTAGAATGGGAAAAATCGAGTGCAACTACACAAGAACTAGTCTGTAACTGTCGTTCGGAATTAGTTTTGCGTGGTGTTAACTGAAACATGGATATCTAACTCATACGGAGTCCGTTTTGGCTCCACAAGTAGTCAAAATGTTTGTGACGACCAGTTCCTTCAAAGGATTCTTTCATAGGGAACTTTTGGAGAACTTCTCTTAAGGAGTTCGTTCAGAAACCTGTATAGAAACTTTCTTAATGAGCACTCGACAAACGCATTTCGAGAACATACACAAAGTCCCAGCTATGGACCTAGTGCATCATCATAACCGAGGTCTCTTGCATTTCGCTACAAGTAATTGGATATGATATGGAGATGTTTAATGGAAAAAATCGAGTTCAACTACACAAGAACTAGTCTGTAACTGTCGTTCGGAATCATATTTGCGGAGTATTAACTGAAACATGGATATCTGACTAATACGGAATCTGTTTTGCCTCCACAAGTAGTCAAAACTATTGTGACGACCAGATGCTTCAAAGTATTAATTCATTGGGAACTTTTGGAGAACTTTTCTTAAGGAGTTCGTTCAGAAACTTGTATAGAAACTTTCTTAATGAGCACTCGACAAACGCATTTCTAGAACATACACAAAGTCCCAGCTATGAACCTAGTGAATCATCATAATCGAGGTCTTTTGCATTTCCCTACAAGTAATTGGATCTCATATGGAGATGTTTACTGAAGTAGAATGGAAAAAATCGAGTGCAACTACACAAGAACTAGTGTGTAACTGTTGTTCGGAATCAGCTTTGCGCAGTGTTAACTGAAACATGGATATCAGACTCATACGGAGTCTGTTTTGGCTCCACAAGTATTAAAAACGTTTGTGATGACCAGATGCTTTAAAGGTTTCTTTCATAGGGAACTTTTGGAGAACTTTTCTTAAGGAGTCCGTTCACAAACTTGTATAGAAACTTTCTTAATGAGCACTCGACAACCGCATTTCGAGAACATACACAAAGTCCCAGCTATGGACCAAGTGCATCATCGTAACCGAGGTCTCTTACATTTCCTTACAAGTAATTAGAACTCATATGGAGATGTTTAGTGAAGTAGAATGTAAAAAATCGAGTGCAACTACAAAAGAACTAGTCTGTAACTGTCGTTCGGAATCAGTTTTGCGCGGTGTTAACTGAAACATGGATATCTGACTCATACGGAGTCCGTTTGGCTCCACAAGTAGTCAAAACGTTTGTGACGACCAGGTGCTTCAAAGGATTCTTTCATAGGGAACTTTTATAGAACTTTTCTGTAACATCCCAAAATTCTAAATTTTGGAATGTTATAATAAACAGATAGATTAGATTGATTGCTTGATTGATTGACTGAAAGTGAGTGGAATTCGAAGTCTTTTGAAAGTTAAATGAGAGGGAATAAAAGGACTTTCCCAAACTTTCATTTTGCTTGTATGATCTCCATGAATTCAAATTCTTTTCACCACAAAACCCTGGAGAGAAGATGACATGACTTCTTCCATTTATTTAAATGAAAAGGGGTGTTGAAAATATTTGAATTTCATTTGAAAATATTTACAATTTTGAAACTTTATGCAACTCAATGATTTTCATGAGCGAAGATAAAATGACTTCTTCAAAACATATGAAATAGGAGTTGGGAGTTTCAAAGGATTTATTCAAAGTCCCATTGAAATTATTTTTCAATATTGGAGTTATTTGAGTTTTATTCAAATTATTTTTCTCCAAAAATAAAATATACAGAAAATAGGGTAACATGATTCCCTACATCAGAAAATTGGAGAAAAATAAATTTGAAATCATTTTGGTATTTTTAAAATGATTTTTATTGGATTTTATTAAGGCAGTAGCACTGTTTGATTTATTAAAATTTGTGTGGATTTTATTTGACTTTACAAAAATGTCCACGTTGTAGGAAATCTATTTCTGAAAATTTTGATATATTATATGCCTATATAATATTTTCATTTTCTTTTGTTTTTATAAATTCTTTCTCTTTAAAAAAAAACCCTCCCCTCCGACTGGGCCGGCCCAGCTGCCAGGCCAGGCCACGAGCCAGCCCACGCTGCTCGTCCGCCTCGTCCCCGAGCACGGGACGACTCCCGCCGCCGCACGCCAACAAGTCCGGCTCGGCTACGCCCCGCCGCCGCCTAGCCCCGCCCCCTCCTCCACGCCTTGCCTCTCCTTAAATACCGGGCCACCCCGACCCCTCTCTCCTCCTCCCCGCCGCAACCGCCGCCCTTGCCGGAGCCCGCCCTGACGAGATCCGCTGCCGCCGCCGCGCTTCGTCCCGTCGCCGTGGACCACCGCCGTCGCCACCATCGGCTCCGCCGCACTGCGCCGCCTCTCCCCGACCCCTTTGCCGGCCTCGTCGACCACCGGAGCCGCCGGACCCGAGCCGCCGCCGCCGCGTCGCTCCGCCTCACCGCCGCACTTCGCCGGAGTAGCCGCCGCCTTGGGTTTATTTCCCTCGAACCGGTATAAACCGTGAACCGCCCCGGTTTATATTTTTTTTCCGTTTTTGGTTTTATTAAGAAAACCTAGTTCTGTTTTTTTAGGTTTTATTAAACAGCGAACGTCCACTGTTTAGGTCTTATAAACGAGCATTCATTATTTATCCTTTTCGTTTTCTGTTTATTTACGCCAGGGACCTAGTTGTAGTTATTTTATTTACAGATTAGTCCCTGATTTTCAAACGATCACTACTTTTTACTCGTTTGCCCAAATCCAATGAAACCAACGCCCACTTTTTCGTTACGATCCCCTCTATCCAGTTAAACAACTTAAACATGTTTTTGAAAGTTTTTAAATTTGATTTCAAACAGATTTGTATTTGAACTTCTTTTGTTCATAACTTAAGTTCCGTAACTCCGTTTGAGTTGATTCTTTTTGCAAAGCGAAGCTCTTGACCTAAACTTTCTGATAAGGCCAAATTCACATAATTTTGGTACTGTTAGAAATTGTTTTATGTCACAAGAGTTATTTGCTTGGTTTTGAAGTTTTCTGAATTGTTTTCTTCGTTCTTTCTGATCTTTTGAGTGATTGCTTATGTGTGGTTGCCATTGCCTGCTTGCGATAGATTGACCGGAGTGTGACGAGTAGATCTATCAAGAGTTTTGAGTGCGAATCACCTTCATCAACATTGCAGGCAAGTTCACACTTTGATCATATCCCTTTCATACCCAGTTTTTATGCATTAGTTTCAATCCTCAAACATTGCATGGTTAGGATCTAATTAAATTGTGGGTATTGGGAAGTAGTTGAGGTAGTACCTATTACCTGTTTTATCTATCAAACCCTTGGGAGTTACTTCTACGTTGCTATTTTATTGCCATGCTATGCTCGTAGACGTGGATTGGGTTTGAGTGAAATTCATGACAGATGTGAGATTGTTAATAATGGTTTACTTAAGGTGGCAACTAAAACTCACATCTGGGTGGATTGAGGCACCTGGAGAACCCAGTGTTGTCTGTTTGTATAAGGACCGCCACCCAGGCTCAAAGGGATCATAAGATTATTCATGCTAGAAACTTCCGTGTGCAGCCGCAAGCTATTATGGGCTCTAGCATAGTTGAGTAAGTTGTGGGAAACCTTTCCATGATGGGCTAGCAGATGTAGGGGATTGTAGGTGTACCGGCCTATCTATTGGTTAAGGGGACCTCTTCGGAAAGACTGTGTCTCGGTCATCCGTTTCTCAAACATCATGTAGTGCGAGAAATCAAACGGAGGCAATCGAGTCTTGTGGGGAAAAGTGCGCAAACCTCTGCAGAGTGTACAAACTAATCATGATTAGCCGTGTCCCCGGTTATGGACATTTTGAGTATCTAGTTCTTGGATTATCCCGTTGATCTCATCATGTTACTTTAATTAATATTGTTGGGATAATGTTGATACTTAATTGGGATTGAGATGCTGTCAACCATCTCAATGTTTCACAACCACCATGATAGTTAAATAAAATTTGTTCCTTTGAAGTAGGGAAAAATTGGCTTTCGCAAAAACATTATAACCATAGAGCTTTTCCACTAGCCATATATGCATGTAGTGATAGCCTTTGTTCATCATTTCTCTATGGTGTGAATTTGCTAGCATATTCCATGTGCTGACCCGTTTTCGGGCTGCAACGTTTCATGTTGCAGGATATCTTACGACGAGTAAGTGATTCGTTAGGGTTACGATTTCTACACTCAACTTTGCCGTTGGTGTTGATGGGAATCCACAACCTTGTTACTTCCGCTATTTGGATTGAGGTAATAGTTTTTACGTTACTTTATACATGTGATTTACCTCTGTTATAAATCCTCGAGTACTGTGTGTGTCAGCATACCGATCCAGGGATGACACTTAAGCACAGAGACTTGATCCATTCGGGTCGGGTCGCTACCTTCTTAATGAGCACTCGACAAACGCATTTCGAGAACATACACAAAGTCCCAGCTATGGACCTAGTGAATCATCATAACCGAGGTCTTTTGCATTTCCCTACAAGAAATTAGATCTCATATGGAGATTTTTAGTGAAGTAGAATGGAAAAAATCGAGTGCAACTACACAAGAACTAGTCTGTAAATATCGTCCACAATCAGTTTTGCGCGGTGTTAACAGAAACACGGATATCTGACTCATACGGAGTCCATTTTGGCTCCACAAGTAGTCAAAACGTTTGTGACGACCATATGCTTCAAAGTATTCTTTCATAGGGAACTTTTGGAGAACTTTTCTTAAGGAGTTCGTTCAGAAACTTGTATAGAAACTTTCTTAATGAGCACTCGACAAACGCATTTCGAGAACATACACAAAGT
The DNA here is from genome assembly GCF_002575655.3 of Aegilops tauschii subsp. strangulata. NCBI lineage: Eukaryota > Viridiplantae > Streptophyta > Magnoliopsida > Poales > Poaceae > Aegilops > Aegilops tauschii. The sequence goes on along the minus strand of NC_053035.3, from coordinate 100,468,506 downwards.
CCCAGCTATGGGCCTAGTGCATCATCATAACCGAGGTATCTTGAATTTCCCTACAAATAATTGGATCTCATATGGAGATGTTTGGTGAAGTAGAATGGAAAAAATCGAGTGCAACTACACAAGAACTAGTCTGTAACTATCGTTCGGAATCAGTTTTGCGCAGTGTTAACTGAAACATGGATATCTGACTCATACGGAGTCCGTTTTGGATCCACAAGTATTCAAAACGTTTGTGACGACCAGATGCTTCAAAGTATTCTTTCATAGGGAAATTTTGGAGCACTTCTCTTAAGGAGTTCGTTCAGAAACTTGTGTAGAGACTTTCTTAATGAGCACTCGACAAACGCATTTCGAGAACATACACAAAGTCCCAGCTATGGACCTAGTGCATCATCATAACCGAGATCTGTCGCATTTCCATACAAGTAATTGGATCTCACATGGAGATCTTTAGTGAAGTAGAATGGAAAAAATCGGGTGCAACTACACAAGAACTAGTCTGTAACTGTCGTTCGGAATCATTCTTGCGCATTGTTAACTGAAACATGGATATCTGACTCATGCGGAGTCCGCTTTGACTCCACAAGTAGTCAAAACGTTTGTGACGACCAGATGCTTCAAAGGTATCTTTCATAGGGAACTTTTGGAGAACTTTCTTAAAGAGTTCGTTCAGAAACTTGTATAGAAACTTTCTTAATGAGCACTCGACAAACGCATTTCGAGAACATACACAAAGTCCCAGCTATGGAACTAGTGCATCATCATAAGTGAGGTCTCTTGCATTTCCATACTAGTAATTGGATCTCATATGGCGATGTTTAGTCAAGTAGACTGAAAAAAATCGAGTGCAACTACACAAGAACTAGTCTGTAAATGTCGTTCAGAATCAGTTTTGCGCGGTGTTAACTGAAACATGTATATCTGACTCATACGAAGTCCATTTTGGCTCCACAAGTAGTCAAAACGTTTGTGACGACCAGGTGCTTCAAAGGATTCTTTCATAGGGAACTTTTCTTGAACTTTTCTTAAGGAGTTCGTTCAGAAACTTGTATAGAAACTTTCTTAATGAACACTCGACAAACGCATTTCGAGAACATACACAAAGTCCCAGCTATGGACCTAATGCATCATGATAACCGAGGTCTCTTGCATTTCCCTATAAGTAATTGGAACTCATATGGAGATGTTTAGCAAAGTAGAATGGAAAAAATCGAGTACAACTACACAAGAACTAGTCTGTAACTGTCGTTTGGAATTAGTTTTGCGCAGTGTTAACTGAAACATGGATATGTGACTCATACGGAGTCCGTTTTGGCTCCACAAGTAGTCAAAACGTTTGTGACGACCAGATGCTTCAAAGGATTCTTTCATAGGGAACTTTTGGACAACTTTTCTTAAGGAGTTCGTTCAGAAACTTGTATAGAAACTTTCTTAATTTGCACTCGACAAACGCATTTCGAGAACAGACACAAAGTCCCAGCTATGGACCTAGTGCATCATTATAACCTAGGTCTCTTGCATTTCCCTACAAGTAATTGGATCTCATATGGAGATGTTTAGTGAAGTAGAATGGAAAAAATAGAGTGCAACTACACAAGAACTAGTGTGTAACTATCGTTCGCAATCTGTTTTGCGAAGTGTTAACTGAAACATGGATATCTGACTCATACGGAGTCCGTTTTTGCCCCACAAGTAGTCAAAACGTTTGTGATGACCAGATGATTCAAAGGATTATTTCATAGGGAACTTTTGGAGAACTTCTCTTTGGGAGTTCGTTCAGAAACTTGTATAGAAACTTTCTTAATGAGCACTCGACAAACGCATTTCAAGAACATACACAAAGTCCCAGCTATGGACCTAGTGCATCATCATAACCGAGGTCCCTTGCATTTCCCTACAAGTAATTGGATCTCATATGGAGATGTTTAGTGAAGTAGAATGGAAAAAATCAAGTGCAACTACACAAGAACTAGTCTGTAACTGTCGTTCGGAATCAGTTTTGCGCAGTGTTAACTGAAACATGGATATCTGACTCATACGAAGTCCGTTTTGCCTCAACAAGTAGTCAAAACGTTTCTGACGACCAGATGCTTCAAAGGATTCTTTCATAGGGAACTTTTGGAAAACTTTACTTAAGGAGTTCGTTCAGAAACTTGTATAGAAACTTTCTTAATGAGCACTCGACAAACGCATTTCGAGAACATACACAAAGTCCCAGCTATGGACCTAGTGCATCATCATAACCGAGGTCTCTTGCATTTCCCTACAAGTAATTGGACCTCATATGGAGATGTTTAGTGAAGTAGAATGGAAAAAATCGTGTTCAACTACACAAGAACTAGTCTGTAACTGTCGTTCGGAATCATATTTGCGCAGTATTAACTGAAACATGGATATTTGACTAATACGGAGTCTGTTTTGCCTCCACAAGTAGTCAAAACTTTTGTGACGACCAGATGCTTCAAAGTATTAATTCACAGGGAACTTTTGGAGAACTTTTCTTAAGGAGTTCGTTCAGAAACTTGTATAGAAACTTTCTTAATGAGCACTCGACAAACGCATTTCGAGAACATACACAAAGTCCCAGCTATGGACCTAGTGAATCATCATAACCGAGGTCTTTTGAATTTCCCTACAAGTAATTGGATCTCATATGGAGATGTTTAGTGAAGTAGAATGGAAAAAATCGAGTACAACTACACAAGAACTAGTGTCTAACTGTCGTTCGGAATCAGTTTTGCGCAGTGTTAACTGAAACATGGAAATCTAACTCATACGGAGTCCGTTTTGGCTCCACAAGTAGTAAAAATGTTTGTGACGACCAGATGCTTCAAAGGATTCTTTCATAGGGAACTTTTGGAGAACTTTTCTTAAGGAGTCCGTTCACAAACTTGTATAGAAACTTTCTTAATGAGCACTCGACAACCGCATTTCGAGAACATACACAAAGTCCCAGCTATGGACCAAGTGCATCATCGTAACCGAGGTCTCTTACATTTCCTTAGAGTAATTAGAACCTATATGAAGATGTTTATTGAAGTAGAATGTAAAAAATCCAGTGCAACTACAAAAGAACTAGTCTGTAACTGTCGTTCGGAATCAGTTTTACGCCGTGTTAACTGAAACATGGATATCTGACTCATACGGAGTCCGTTCTGGCTCCACAAGTAGTCAAAACGTTTGTGACGACCAGGTGCTTCAAAGGATTCTTTCATAGGGAACTTGTGGAGAACTTTTCTTAAGGAGTTTGTTCAGAAACTTGTATAGAAACTTTCTTAAAGAGCACTCGACAAACGCATTTCGAGAACATACACAAAGTCCCAGCTATGGACCTAGTGAATCATCATAACCGAGGTCTTTTGCGTTTCCCTACAAGTAATTGGATCTCATATGGAGATGTTTAGTGAAGTAGAATGGAAAAAATCGAGTGCAACTACACAAGAACTAGTCTGTAACTATCGTTCGGAATCAGTTTTGCGCAGTGTTAACTGAAACATGGATATCTGACTCATACGGAGTCGGTTTTGGATCCACAAGTAGTCAAAACGTTTGTGACGACCAGATGCTTCAAAGTATTCTTCCATAGGGAACTTTTGGAGAACTTCTCTTATGGAGTTCGTTCGGAAACTTGTGTAGAGACTTTCTTAATGAGCACACGACAAACGCATTTCAAGAACATACACAAAGTCCCAGCTATGGACCTAGTGCATCATCATAACCGAGGTCTCTTGCATTTCCCTACAAGTAATTGGATCTCATATGGAGATATTTAGTGAAGTAGAATGGAAAAAATCGGGTGCAACTACACAAGAACTAGTCTGTAACTGTCGTTCGGAATCAGTCTTGCGCATTGTTAACTGAAACATGGATATCTGACTCATACGGAGTCCGCTTTGACTCCACAAGTAGTCAAAACGTTTGTGACGACCAGATGCTTGAAAGGTATCTTTCATTGGGAACTTTTGGAGAACTTTCCTTAAAGAGTTCATTCAGAAACTTGTATAGAAACTTTCTTAATGAGCACTCGACTAACGCATTTCAAGAACATACACAAAGTCCCAGCTATGGACCTAGTGCATCATCATAAGCGAGGTCTCTTGCATTTCCCTACTAGTAATTGGATCTCATATGGTGATGTTTAGTCAAGTAGAATGAAAAAAATCGAGTGCAACTACACAAGAACTAGTCTGTAACTGTCGTTCAGAATCAGTTTTGCGCGGTATTAACTGAAACATGTATATCTGACTCATACGAAGTCCATTTTGGCTCCAGAAGTAGGCAAAACATTTGTGACGACCAGGTGCTTCAAAGGATTCTTTCATAGGGAACTTTTCGAGAACTTTTCTTAAGGAGTTCGTTCACAAACTTGTATAGAAACTTTCTTAATGAACACTCGACAAACGCATTTCGAGAACATACACAAAGTCCCAGCTATGGACCTAGTGCATCATCATAACCGAGGTCTCTTGCATTTCCCTACAAGTAATTGGATCTCATATTGAGATGTTTAGCAAAGTAGAATGGAAAAAATCGAGTACAACTACACAAGAACTAGTGTGTAACTGTCGTTCGGAATCAGTTTTGCGCAGTGTTAACTGAAACATGGATATCTGACTCATACGGAGTCCGTTTTGGCTCCACAAGTAGTAAAACGTTTGTGAAGACCAGATGCTTCAAAGGATTCTTTCATAGGGAACTTTTGGAGAACTTTTCTTAAGGAGTCCGTTCACAAACTTGTATAGAAACTTTCTTAATGAGCACTCGACAACCGCATTTCGAGAACATACACAAAGTCCCAGCTATGGACCAAGTGCATCATCGTAACCGAGGTCTCTTAAATTTCCTTACAAGTAATTAGAACTCATATGGAGATGTTTAGTGAAGTAGAATGTAAAAAATCAAGTGCAACTACAAAAGAACTAGTCTGTAACTGTCCTTCGGAATCAGTTTTGCGCGGTTTTGACTGAAACATGGATATCTGACTCATACGGAGTCCGTCTTGGCTCCACAAGTAGTCAAAACATTTGTGACGACCAGGTTCTTCATACGATTCTTTCATAGGGAACTTTTGGAGAACTTTTCTTAAGGAGTTTGTTCAGAAACTTGTATAGAAACTTTCTTAATGAGTACTCGACAAACGCATTTCGAGAACATACACAAAGTCCCAGCTATGGACCTAGTGCATCATCATAACTGAGGTCTCTTGCATTTCCCTAAAAGTAATTAGATCTTATATGGAGATGTTTAGTGAAGTAGAATGGAAAAAATCGAGTGCAACTACACAAGAACTTGTGTGTAACTGTCGTTCGGAATCAATTTTGCGCAGTGTAACTGAAACATGGATATCTGAATCATACAGAGTCCCTTTTAGCTCCACAAGTAGTCAAAACGGTTGTGACGACCACATGCTTCAAAGGATTCTTTCATAGGGAGCTTTTGGAGAACTTTTCTTAAGGAGTTCGTTCAGAAACTTGTATAGAAAATTTCTTAATGAGCACTCGACAAACGCATTTCGAGAACATTCACAAAGTCCCAGCTATGGACCTACTGCATCATCATAACCGAGGTCTCTTGCATTTCCCTATGAGTAATTGGATCTCATATGGAGATGTTTAGTGAAGTAGAATGGAAAATATCGAGTGCAACTACACAAGAACTAGTCTGTAACTCTCGTTCGGAATCAGTTTTGAGCGGTGTTAACTGAAACATGGATAAGTGACTCATACGGAGTCCGTTTTGGCTCCACAAGTAGTCAAAATGTTTGTGACGACCAAGTGCTTCAAAGGATTCTTTCATCGGGAACTTTCGGAGAACTTTTCTTAAGGAGTTCATTCAGAAACTTGTATAGAAACTTTCCTAATGAGCACTCGACAAACGCATTTCGAGAACATACACAAAGTCCCAGCTATGGACCTAGTGCATCATCATAACGGAGGTCTCTTGCATTTCCCTACAAGTAATTGGATCTCATATGGAGATGTTTAGTGAAGTAGAATGGAAAAAATGAGTGCAACTACACAAGAACTAGTTTGTAACTGTCGTTTGGAATAAGTTTTGCGCAGTGTTAACTGAAACATGGATATCTGAATCATACGGAGTCCGTTTTAGCTCCACACGTAGTCAAAACGGTTGTGACGACCAGATGCTTCAAAGGATTCTTTCATAGGGAACTTTTGGAGAACTTTTCTTAAGGAGTTCGTTCACAAACTTGTATAGAAACTTTCTTAATGAGCACTCGACAAACGCATTTCGAGAAAATACACAAAGTCCCAGCTATGGACCTAGTGCATCATCATAACCGAGGTCTCTTGCATTTTCCTACGAGTAATTGGATCTCATATGGAGATGTTTAGTGAAGTAGAATGGAAAAAATCGAGTGCAACTACACAAGAACTAGTCTATAAGTGTCGTTCGGAATCAGTTTTGAGCGGTGTTAACTGAAACATGGATATCTGACTCATACTGAGTCCGTTTTGGCTCAACAACTAGTCAAAACATTTGTGGCAACCAGGTGCTTCAAAGGATTCTTTCATAGGGAACTTTTGGAGAAGTTTTCTTAAGGAGTTCGTTGAGAAACTTGTATAGAAACTTTTCTAATGAGCACTCGACAAACGCATTTCGAGAACATACACAAAGTCCCAGCTATGGACCTTGTGCATCATCATAACCGAGGTCCCTTGCATTTCCCTAGAAGTAATTGGATCCCATATGGAGATGTTTAGCAAAGTAGAATGGAAAAATCGAGTACAACTACACAAGAACTAGTGTGTAACTGTCGTTCGGAATCAGTTTTGCGCAGTGTTAACTGAAACATGGATATCTGACTCATACGGAGTCCGTTTTGGCTCCACAAGGAGTAAAAACGTTTGTGACGACCAGATTGTAGCGACCAGATCTCAAACAGTCTATGCATATATGGCTGGTGGAAAGCTCTATGGTTACAGTTTTGCGAAAAGCCAATTTTTCCCTACTGCAAAGGAATACATTTTATTTAACTATCATGGTGGTTGTTATACATTGAGAAGGTACCTCCAACTCAATCCCAATGAAGTATCATCATTAACCCAACAAAATTAATTAAGGTAACATGGTGATGAGATTCACATGATAATCCAGGTACTAGATACTCAAGTTGTCCATAGCCGGGGACACGGCTAATCATGATTAGTTTGTACACTCTGCAGAGGTTTGCGCACTTTTCCCCACAAGACTCGATCGCCTCCGTTTGATTCTCGCACTGCATGATGTTTGAGAAATGGATGACCGAGACACAGTGGTCGTGTCCTACAGTCAGCGTGTGCTCTGATACCACCTTTGTAGAGACCAGACCTCAAACAGTTTGTGCTGCTGTGCACCAGTGTCATCCCTGGATCAGTAATGCTGACACGCACAGTACAAATGGAGGATTTATAACAGAGTAGCAATCACACACTTATTACAACGAATATCTCAAAAGAGAATAAGTATGATAAATATGGCTTAAGGCCATCTAAATACGATAACAGCGGAAGGCTTGGAAGAAAAGTGAGTCCATCAACTCCAACGGCATCATTGAGTATAAGACCACGACCTAAGGCACCTTACTCGTCGTCTGAAAAGTCTGCAACATGAAACGTTGCAGCCCGAAAACGGGTCAGCACATGGAATATGCTGGCGATGTAACACATAGAGAATAATGAACATAATAATGCTATACTATATGCATATATGGCTGGTGGAAAGCTCTATGGTTACAGTTTTGCGAAAAGCCAATTTTTCCCTACTGCAAAGGAATAAATTTTATTTAACTATCATGGTGGTTGTTAAACATTGAGAAGGTACCTCCAACTCAATCCCAATTAAGTATCATCATTAACCCAACAAAATTAATTAAGGTAACATGGTGATGAGATTCACATGATAATCCAGGTACTAGATACTCAAGTTGTCCATAACCGGGGACACGGCTAATCATGATTAGTTTGTACACTCTGCAGAGGTTTGTGCACTTTTCCCCACAAGACTTGATCGCCTCCGCTTGATTCTCGCACTGCATGATGTTTGAGAAACGGATGACCGACACACTCTTTCAGAAGCGTAAACTCTCTACTCTGGGTAGACCGTACCACCTACAACCCCTACATCTGCTAGTCTACCTCTTCAAGAGCTCACACAACTTAATCAACTATGCTAGAGCCCATAATAGCATGTGGCTGCACATGGAAGTTTCTAGCATGAATAATCTCATGATCCCTTTGAGTCTGGGTGGCGGTCCATTGGATGATCACACGGGTACTCCGGGATATCCAAAAAAAATACAGGCAGCACTGGGTTCTCCAGGTGCCTCAATCCACCCAGATGTGAGTTTTAGTTGCCACCTTAGGTAAACCATTAATTAACAATCTCACATCTGTCATGAATATCTCTCAAACCCAATCCACGTCTACGAGCATAGCATGGCAATATAAGCAAACGTAGAAGTAACTCCCAAGGGTTTGATAAATAAAACAGGTAATAGGTACTACCTCAACTACTTCCCAATACTCACAATTTAATTAGATCCTAACCATGCAATGTTTGAGGATTGATCTAATGCAATAAAAACTGGGTATGGAAAAGTATGATCAAAGTGTTACTTGCCTTGCTGATGATCCGCGTAACCTAGAGATTCGAAGTAACAAGCGGCGCACTCCGGGTACTCTATCGCAAACAAACAAGCAAACAATAAGTACTCATCTAATGCACAAGTAAAACTCAAATAGGAGAACTAACCAGAAAGTTCAACTTAAGAACTCCGGTTTGCAAAAAGAATCAAATCGAACGAAGCAACGAAAGTCAAACGGCGAAAGAAACAAGCTTCGTTTACTAATCTGGATCTAGGTCAAATTTTACAGTAGCAAAAACTTGTTTGAGTGGGTTAAACGGAAAGACAATTTCGAGACGAAACTCTGGGCGCTTGAATCGGCTGATTCCGATAAACGAGCGAAAAGTTAAACGAAAACGGAGATCTGATATGAAATAACGATCTGGAATAATCGCGGAAAAATCCGATGAAAAAGAAAAACCGACGAACGGTTAAACGAACGGACGTTCGTTAACAGCGACAATCCGACGAACACGTTCGTTAAAACGAACGGGTCGGTGAACGTTCACTAAGTAATAAAACCGAAAAAATAAACCGATCTGAAAAAAACGAAAACTAGGGTTTAAAAAAAATAAACCGAATCGGTTTTTTTTTAAAACCGGACTCGGGCGACGGCGGCTTCGGCTACCTCGGCGGCAGCTCCGGCGGGACTCCGGCGGGGCGGCGGGGCTCGGGCGGGAGGCGGCGGGCGGCGGCGCAAGCGGCGGCGGCGCGGGCGCTGCGGCGGGCGGTGGCGGGTGCGGGTTGGGGCGGCGGCGGGGTGAGGAGAGGAGGCGGGTGGGAGGGGGTATTTAAGGAGTGGGAGGGGGTGCCGTGGAGGAGGGGGCAAGGCGGCGGCGGGGCGGCGTGTCCCTGGCGGACTCGGGCGGCGGCGGCGGCGTCGTGCGCGCGAGGGAGACGACGGGAGGTGGGCCGGCCTGGCTCGGCTGGGCCTCGGCCCAGTCGGGCGGTGGGTTTTTTTTAAATATACGCAGAATCTAAAAAAAATCGCAGAAAAATAAATAAAAATCAAAAATGATAAACAAAATTTCCCCGTCTAATTAAAATAATCAGAACAAGGTGAACATTTTTTGACCCAAAAATGCAGTTTCGAAAACATGCAATTTTTTTATTGCAAATAAAATCCCAATAAAATCCAATATATGATTTTAATATTTTTCCTCCAATATTTCAATTGTTTTGGAGAAGTCATATTTTCTCCTCTCATTTATTTTAATATGAAATATTTTTCGGAGAGAAAATAATTAAAACCAAAATCCTCGTTTTATTATTTGATAAAAATAATATATGAAAAATCGGGAAAATCCCCAACTCTCTCCGAGGGTCCTTGAGTTGCTTAAGATTTATCGAGGATTTGCCAAAATGCAATAAAATATGCTATGCAATGATGCTCTAATGTATAACATTCCAAATGGAAAATTTGGGATGTTACACAGATGCTTCAAAGGATTCTTTCACAGGGAACTTTTGGAGAACTTTTCTTAAGGAGTCCGTTCACAAACTTGTATAGAAACTTTCTTAATGAGCACTCGACAACCGCATTTCGAGAACATACACAAAGTCCCAGCTATGGACCAAGTGCATCATCGTAACCGAGGTCTCTTACATTTCCTTACAAGTAATTGGAACTCATATGGAGATGTTTACTGAAGTAGAATGGAAAAAATCGAGTGCAACTACAAAAGAACTAGTCTGTAACTGTCGTTCGGAATCAGTTTTGCGCGGTGTTAACTGAAACATGGATATCTGACTCATACGGAGTCCGTTTTGGCTCCACAAGTAGTCAAAACGTTTGTGACGACCAGGTGCTTAAAAGGATTCTTTCATAGGGAAATTTTGGAGAACTTTTCTTAAGGAGTTTGTTCAGAAACTTGTATAGAAACTTTCTTAATGAGCACTCGACAAACGCATTTCGAGAACATACACAAAGTCCCAGCTATGGACCTAGTGCATCATCATAACCGAGGTCTCTTGCATTTCCCTAAAAGTAATTAGATATTATATGGAGATGTTTAGTGAAGTAGAATGGAAAAAATCGAGTGCAACTACACAAGAACTAGTCTGTAACTGTCGTTCGGAATCAATTTTGCGCACTGTTAATTGAAACATGGATATCTTAATCATACGGAGTCCGTTTTAGCTCCACAAGTAGTCAAAATGGTTGTGACGACCAGATGCTTCAAAGGATTCTTTCATAGGGAGGTTTTGGAGAATTTTCTTAAGGAGTTCATTCAGAAACTTGTATAGAAAATTTCTTAATGAGCACTCGACAAACGCATTTCGAGAACATACACAAAGTCCGAGCTATGGACCTACTGCATCATCATAACCGAGGTCTCTTGCATTTCCCTATGAGTAATTGGATCTCATATGGAGATGTTTAGTGAAGTAGAATGGAAAAAATCGAGTGCAACTACACAAGAACTAGTGTGTAACTCTCGTTCGGAATCAGTTTTGAGCGGTGTTAACTGAAACATGGATAAGTGAATGTAAGATCCCAAATTTTAATTTGGAATGTTATACATAGATCATCATTGCATAGCATATTTTATTGCATTTTGGCAAATCCTCGATAAATCCTAAGCAACTCAAGGACCCTCGGAGAGAGTTGGGGATTTTCCCGATTTATCATATTTTATTTTATCAAATAATAAAACGAGGATTTTGGTTTTAATTATTTTCTCTCCGGAAAAATATTTCATTCAAAAATAAATGAGAGGAGAAAATATGACTTCTCCAAAACAATTGAAATATTGGAGGAAAACTATTAAAATCATATATTGGATTTTATCCGGATTTTATTTGCAAATTTTTTTTGCATGTTTTCAAAAAACTGCATTTTTGTGTCAAAAAAAATGTTCACCCTGTTCGAATTATTTTAACTAGACGGGGAAAATTTATTTTATCTTTTTTGGATTTTTATTTATTTTTCTGTGATTTTTTTTTCGGCGGAATGTTTAAAAAAAACGCGTCGCGCCCGACCGGGCCGAGGCCCCGCCGCGCCGTCTCCTCCGCGAGCACGCCAGCGCCGCCGCGCCCGTGTCCGGCTCGGACACGCCGGAGCCCCGCCGCCTTGCCCCCTCCTCCAAGCAGCCCCCCTCTCATATATACCCGCCGCCGCCGCCCCTCCCCTCACCCCGAGCCCCGCCTCGACCCACTTCCGCCGCCGCCGGAGTCCGGAGAAGCCGCCGCCCCGTTCGCCGAACCCCGTCGCCGACGCCGCCCCTCGCCGCCCCAAGCCCCGCCGCCCTCGCCGCCCCTCGCCGAGCCCCGCCGGAGCCCTGCCGACCCCGCCGGAGCTCCGTTCCGACGAGGTACCGATCAGACGCCGTTGCCGGTTTTAAAAAAAAACCGTTCATTTTTTTAAAACCCTAGATCGGTTTATTTTCTTCGGTTTTTTTATTTAGTGAACGTTCACCGACCCGTGCGTTTTAATGAACCTGTTCGTCGGATTTTCACTGTTAACGAACGTCCGTTCGTTAACCGTTCGTCAGTTTTCTTTTTCGTCGGATTTTTCCGCGATTATTTCAGATCTCGATTTCTGATCGGATCTTCGTTTTCGTTTAACTTTTCGCTCGTTTATCGGAATCAGGCGATTCAAGCGCCTAGAGTTTCGTCTCGAAATTCTTTTTCCGTTTAACCTACTCAAACAAGTTTTTGCTACTGTAAAATTTGACCTAGATCCAGATTAGTAAACGAAGCTTGTTTCTTTCGCCGTTTGACTTTCGTTGCTTCGTTCGAGTTGATTCTTTTTGCAAACTAGAGTTCTTAAGTTGAACTTTCAGGTTGGATCTTTCATTCGAGTTTTACCTGTGCATTAGATGAGTACTTATTGTTTGCTTGTTTGTTTGCGATAGAGTACCCGGAGTGTGCCGCTTGTTACTTCGAATCGCTAGGTTTCGCGGATCATCAGCAAGGCAAGTAACACTTTGATCATACCTTTCCATACCCGGCTTTTATTGCATTAGATCAATCCTCAAACATTGCATGGTTAGAATCTAATTAAATTGTGGGTATTGGGAAGTAGGTGAGGTAGTACCTATTACCTGTTTTATTTATCAAACCCTTGGGAGTTACTTCTACGTTGCTATTATATTGCCATGCTATGCTCGTAGACGTCGATTGGGTTTGAGTGAAATTCATGATACATGTGAGATTGTTAATAATGGTTTACTTAAGGTGGCAACTAAAACTCACATCTGGGTGGATTGAGGCACCTGGGGAACCCAGTGTTGTCTGTTTGTATAAGGACCGCCACCCAGGCTCAAAGGGATCATAAGATTATTCATGCTGGAAACTTCCGTGTGCAGCCACAAGCTATTATGGGCTCTAGCATAGTTGAGTAGGTTACATGATCTCTTGAAGAGGTGGGCTAGCAGATGTAGGGGAAAGTAGGTGTAACTGTCCATCCGGAGTAAAGAGTGATTGTTTCTGAAAGACTGTGTCTCGGTTATCCGTTTCTCAAACATCATGTAGTGCGAGAACCAAGCGGAGGTGATCGAGTCTTGTGGGGAAAAGTGCGCAAACCTCTGCAGAGTGTACAAACTAATCATGGTTAGCCATGTCCCCGGTTATGGACAACTTGAGTATCTAGTACCTGGATTATCATGTGAATCTCATCACCATGTTACTTTTAATTAATTTTGTTGGGTTAATGATGACACTTATCTGGGATTGAGATGCTGTCAACCATCTCAATGTTCAACAACCACCATGATAGTTAAATAAAATTTATTCCTTTGCTGTAGGGAAAATTGGCTTTTCGCAAAACTTTAACCATAGAGCTTTCCACCAGGCAAATATGCATGTAGTATAGCATTATTATGTTCATTATTCTCTATGTGTTATTTTGCCAGCATATTCTATGTGCTGACCCGTTTTCGGGCTGCAACGTTTCATGTTGCAGACTTTTCAGACGACGAGTAAGGTGCCTTAGGTCGTGGTCTTATACTCAGTGATGCCGTTGGAGTTGATGGACTCACTTATCTTCCAAGTCTTCCGCTGTTATCGTATTTAGATGGCCTTAAGCCATATTTATCATACTTATTCTCTTTGGAGATATTCGATGTAATAAGTGTGTGATTGCTACTCTGTTATAAATCCTCCATTTGTACTGTGCGTGTCAGCATTACTGATCCAGGGATGACACTGGTGCACAGCAGCACAGACTATTTGAGGTCTGGTCGCTACAAAGGTGGTATCATCGCACATGCTGACTGTAGGACACGACCACTAAGCTTAAGCCCTAGAACACTTCTCTCTTCTCATTTCTGACCCCTCTCCACTTTCTACTCTTTTAGGGATGGCGGATACAAGGAGCAAGTTCATGCAACCAGATGAAGACACGCCTTTTGGACGACATTTGAAGGAAGTCACTAAGTACTTGAACATAGGAATACCAAGCATCACCGGAACCTACAACGCCACATTACCCGAAGAGGAGAGCTGGAAGATTCAAGTTCACATTCCAGGAAGGACGTTTGTGCTAGTTACTGAACCCATAAGATTGGTTTTCGAAGCACCAACCTGGAGTTTAGGGAAGAGCATGGCCGCCCACATCGCTATGGGACGCATTGGAGAAGTCTACCATAGGGAGCTTAAGGATACAATTTATCAGATTTGTGGACGCCGAGACGAGCAATGGGAGATGATGAGAACCAAGAAGGATGGATCAATTGCAGCTTTCATCCAGGAGCAAAACCAATATATTCGTCGCCAGGAGAACCAGATGTGCTCAGACAAGGAAGAACTGAAGAAGGCATTGACGAAGATCAAGGAGCTGGAGGAAGAACTCAAGGCTACACGCGAGGATTATTTGGAGGAAATCGTCGCACTAGTAGGGAAGAATGACGACCTGGAGAAGAAGATTGGAGTATTCATGGGAAATCCAGTGCCAAAAGCAAAAGATGACGAATGCACTTGCCCGGATAACTACATCATCATCGACGACACCGACTCGGAACCAAGTGAAGATGAATTTGTTGATGAAGCTGGAGCAGACATCATGGAGTCTTCAACTGATTAGAATTTCTAGTAGACCACCATATTAGTAGTAGTTTTCCCCCATTTAATAGTATAGTTCAAGCACTTTGTAATGCTAGTTAGATCGATTATATGCCTTGTTTGAATTGATTGAGTGATATTGATTGTATTTGTCTCATGAGCATATGGGTAGTGTTTTCTCTCTAGACATCATTCTATTCTTAACTCTCATCTTTTCTAACCCATCAGATGCCTCCGAGACGCGACACCGGATTTGTTTTCCCACCGGAGATCACCCAGTTGATTCAGCAACAGAATGCCCTGATGCAAGTGTTAGTGCAGAACCAAGGCAACAACAACAACCCACCGCCACCACCACCTATTGATCACTTAGCCCGTTTCCTGAGGCTAAACCCGCCGGTGTTTTCCAGTAGCACCGAGCCGATTGTTGCAGATGATTGGCTCCGCAAAGTTGGAAGGGAGTTGACCACTACAGGATGCACAGATGCGGAAACAGTGCGTTTTGCCGCACATCAGCTTGATGGACCCGCAACATCATGGTGGGAGAATTACACAGCCACGCACCCTATTGACACTGTCACATGGGACCAGTTTCAGCAAGCTTTCCGTATAGCTCATGTTTCAGCAGGAGCTATGGCTATGAAGAAGCGTGAATTTCGCAACCTACGCCAAGGAGGACGCACCGTAGGCCAGTATGTGGAGGATTTCAGTAAGTTAGCACGTTATGCACCAGATGACGTTGCTACAGATGCAGCCAAGCAGGAGAAATTTTTGGAAGGACTGAATGATGAACTGAGTATGCAGTTGATGGTAGCAACTTTCAACAACTACCAGGAGTTGGTAGATAGAGCACTCATGATTGAAGGAAAGCAACAGCAGATTGAAAACCGTAAGAGGAAGTATGGACAAGGGAAGTATAACTCTGGAGCTCAACAGAAGCCACGATTTGCCCCGAAACCGGGAGGACAGTTTTAGCATACCCATGGAGGAGGTAATTCGCACAACCATAATGGATCCAAGAATGGTAATGGGAATGGAGGAACCAACGGACAGAACCGCACCAACCCATCTACCCCAGCCAAGAGGGATCTAAGTCACGTTACCTGTTTCAAGTGCCAGAAGACTGGACATTATGCAACTAATTGCCCTGAAGCCCAAAATGGAAATGGCAATGGAAGCTCTGGGAAGAAGCCGAACCCGTTCAACAAAGGACATGTGAACCACGTGAGCATGGAGGAGGTTGAAGCACAGCCTGATGCAGTAATAGGTAAGTTTTTGGTTAAGTCATTTACTGCAATCGTTCTTTTCGATACTGGTGCATCGCATTCATACATATCAAGGGGATTTGTGGATAAGTTTAAGTTGCCCACCAAAGTTCTCAGAACACCTATGTTAGTAACCTCGCCAGGAGCAGAGTATATGGCAAGCCAAGGATGTTTTCAGATGCCATTGGCCATTGGTAGGCATGTTTTCCCCTCAGACCTAATAATTTTGGAGTCGCAAGGTTTGGATGTGATTTTGGGAATGGATTGGCTATCAATGTATGGAGGAAACATCGATTGCGCCAGTAAGTCGATTTTGCTTACCACCCCAGAAGGAAAAAGGATCAAGTATGTATCCCGGCATATGCCGAAGAGGAGTCAGGTGAATTCCTTATCGGGAGTTGTACAGGAGGAAGTACCAGTGGTGAAGGATTACCCGGATGTATTTCTAGAAGAGTTGCCAGGCATGCCACCAGATAGAGACATTGAGTTCTTGATTGAACTTTTGCCAGGCACATGGCCAATATCTAAGAGACCGTACAGGATGCCCGCAAAAGATTTGGAGGAGATTAAGAAGCAGATTAAGGAGTTACTGGATAAAGGCCATATTCGCCCAAGTTCGTCACCTTGGGGATCACCAGTACTTCTAGTGGAGAAGAAAGATGGATCGTTGAGGATGGTTGTTGATTACCGTGGATTGAATGAAGTGACCATCAAGAACAAGTACCCACTGCGAATGATCAATGATCTGTTTGACCGATTACAAGGAGCTAAAGTATTTTCCAAGATCGATCTACGATCAGGATACCATCAGTTAAAGATTCGAGAGCAGGATATACCTAAGACGGCTTTTACCACCAGGTATGGGCTATATGAGTATACCGTTATGTCATTTGGTCTGACTAACGCACCTGCCTATTTCATGAACCTGATGAACAAAGTGTTTATGGAGTTTTTGGATAAGTTCGTCGTGGTGTTCATTGACGATATTTTAGTCTTTTCCAAGAATGAGGAAGAGCATGAGGAGCATTTGCGATTGGTACTTGAGAAGCTCAGAGAACATCAGCTATATGCCAAGTTCAGCAAATGTGAATTTTGGCTGAAGGAAGTTGGATTCCTCGAACATGTTATTTCTGGAGAAGGAATAGCAGTAGACCCTGCCAAAGTTGACACAGTGACAAGTTGGGAATCACCCACGTCAGTTGGAGAGATCCGGAGTTTTATTGGACTTGCAGGATACTACCGGAGGTTCATCGAGAATTTCTCGAAGATTGCTAAACCCATGACTGAGCTATTGAAGAAGGACACCAAGTTCAATTGGACTGAGGAATGTGAAGCTAGTTTCCAAGAGTTGAAGAAACGATTGGTTACGTCACCAGTGTTGATTCTGCCAGATCAACGCAAGGATTATGAAGTTTATTGTGACGCTTCTCGTCGAGGACTTGGAGCAGTGCTTATGCAGGAAGGAAGAGTTGTGTCATATGCTTCACGACAACTTAAACCCCATGAGAAGAATTATGCTACACATGATTTGGAGTTAGCAGCCGTGGTGCATGCGTTGAAGACATGGAGACATTTTCTCATCGGAAACCATTGTGAGGTGTACACGGATCACAAGAGTTTGAAGTATATTTTCACGCAGAAGGAGTTAAATCTCAGACAGAGGAGATGGTTGGAGCTTATTAAGGACTATGATATGAAATTGCATTATCACCCAGGAAAGGCTAACGTAGTAGCAGATGCGTCGAGCCGCAAGAGTCATGTCAACACCCTCATGACAGGAGAGTTACCTCAGGAGTTAGCCAAGGACCTTCGCGAGCTATGTTTGGAGATAGTCCCAAGAGGCTATTTAGCGACACTGGAGATTCAGTCTACCTTGATGGAAAGGATCAGAGAAGCTCAGAAGACAGACAAGGAGATTAATGAGATAAAGGAGAAGATGAGCAAAGGAAAAGCCAAGGGATTTCGTGAGGATGAGCACGATACCTTATGGTTTGAGGACCGCGTATATGTGCCAAATGATCCGGAGATCAGGAAGTTGATTTTGCAAGAGGCCCATGATTCACCGTACTCGATTCACCCAAGGAATACCAAGATGTATTTGGATCTGAAAAATACTTTCTGGTGGACTGGAATGAAGAAGGATATTGCGGAGTATGTAGCAGTTTGTGATGTGTGTTAGAGAGTGAAGGCAGAGCATCAGAAGCCAGCAGGATTGCTACAACCATTGCTGATACCCGAATGGAAGTGGGATAAAATAGGCATGGATTTTATCACGGGATTGCCCAGGACTCGTTCAGGCTATGACTCAATATGGGTTGTAGTCGACCGTTTGACGAAAGTGGCTCATTTCATTCCAGTGAAGACCACTTACACCAGTGCTAAGTTGGCAAAGATATACATGACCAGGATCGTATGTTTGCATGGAGTTCCGAGGACCATTGTATCAGACAGAGGAACCCAGTTTACCTCGAAGTTTTGGAAGCAGTTACATGAAACATTGGGAACCAGGCTAGAATTTAGTACAGCCTTTCACCCACAGACCGATGGACAGACCGAGAGAGTCAATCAGATTTTGGAGGACATGTTGAGAGCTTGTGCACTAGATTATGGATCTAGTTGGGACGACAATTTGCCATATGCAGAGTTTTCTTACAACAACAGTTATCAAACCAGTTTGAAGATGGCCCCTTTCGAAGCTTTGTACGGAAGGAGGTGTAGAACACCGTTGTTATGGGACGAAGTTGGAGACCGTCAGTTGTTTGGACCAGATTTGATTAAGGAGTCTGAACAGAAAGTGAGATTGATTCGCGATAGGCTCAAGGTAGCCCAGTCCAGATAGAAGAGTTATGCTGATTCTAAACGAAAGGAGACAGTTCACGAAGTCGGAGACAGAGTTTATCTCCGAGTATCACCACTTCGAGGAGTGAAGCGCTTTGGAGTTAAGGGAAAGCTAGCGCCCCGTTTTATCGGACCATACAGAGTTTTGGAACGTATGGGAGAAGTTGCCTACAAGCTGGAATTGCCCGAAGGATTGTCAGGAGTTCATGATGTATTTCACGTTTCCCAGTTGAAGAAGTGCCACGCAGAGATGGCTGAGATACCACTGAGAGATACTGTGCCACTGGAAGCGATTCAGCTGGAAAGTGATTTGACCTATGAGGAGAAACCAGTTAAGATTCTTGAGTATGCCAGCCGAGTCACCTGCAGTAAGGTTATCAAGTTTTGCAAAGTCCAGTGGAGTCACCACTCGGAAGATGAAGCCACCTGGGAGCGAGAGGAAGATCTACGGAAGGACCACTCCCACCTGTTTTCTAGCCAACCCGAATCTCGAGGGCGAGATTCATCTTAAGGGGGATAGGTTTGTAACATCCCAAATTTTCAATTTGGAATGTTATACATAGATCATCATTGCATAGCATATTTTATTGCATTTTGGCAAATCCTCGATAAATCCTAAGCAACTCAAGGACCCTCGGAGAGAGTTGGGGATTTTCCCGATTTATCATATTTGATTTTATCAAATAATAAAACGAGGATTTTGGTTTTAATTATTTTCTCTCCGGAAAAATATTTCATTCAAAAATAAATGAGAGGAGAAAATATGACTTCTCCAAAACAATTGAAATATTGGAGGAAAACTATTAAAATCATATATTGGATTTTATCCGGATTTTATTTGCAATTTTAGTTGCATTAAAAAAATTGCATGTTTTCAAAAAACTGCATTTTTGTGTCAAAAAAAATGTTCACCCTGTTCTAATTATTTTATCTAGACGGGGAAATTTTGTTTTATCTTTTTTGGATTTTTATTTATTTTTCTGTGAATGTTTTTTTGGCGGAATGTTTTAAAAAAAACGCGTCGCGCCCGACCGGGCCGACGCCCAGCCGAGCGGCCGGCCCAGCCGCGCCGTCTCCTCCGCGAGCACGCCACCGCCGCCGCGCCCGTGTCCGGCTCGGACACGCCGGAGCCCCGCCGCCTTGCCCCCTCCTCCAAGCAGCCCCCCTCTCATATATACCCCCCGCCGCCGCCCCTCCCCTCACCCCGAGCCCCGCCTCGACCCACACCCGCCGCCGCCGCCGGAGTCCGGAGGAGCCGCCGCCCCGTACGCCGAACCCTGCCGCCGACGCCGCCCCTCGCCGCCCCAAGCCCCGCCCGAGCCCTGCCGCCCTCGCCGCCCCTCGCCGAGCCCCGCCGGAGCCCAGCCGACCCCGCCGGAGCTCCGTTCCGACGAGGTACCGATCCGACGCCGTTGCCGGTTTTTTTTTTAAACCGTTCGTTTTTTTAAAACCCTAGATCGGTTTTTTTATTTAGTGAACGTTCACCGACCCGTTCGTTTTAACGAACGTGTTCGTCGGATTTTCACTGTTAACGAACGTCCGTTCGTTAACCGTTCGTCAGTTTTCTTTTTCGTCAGATTTTTCCGCGATTATTTCAGATCTCGATTTCTAATCGGATCTTCGTTTTCGTTTAACTTTTCGCTCGTTTATCGGAATCAGGCGATTCAAGCGCCTAGAGTTTCGTCTCGAAATTCTTTTTCTGTTTAACCTACTCAAACAACTTTTTGCTACTGTAAAATTTGACCTAGATCCAGATTAGTAAGCGAAGCTTGTTTCTTTCGCCGTTTGACTTTCGTTGCTTCGTTCGAGTTGATTCTTTTTGCAAACCGGAGTTCTTAAGTTGAACTTTCTGGTTGGATCTTTCATTTGAGTTTTACCTGTGCATTAGATGAGTACTTATTGTTTGCTTGTTTGTTTGGGATAGAGTACCCGGAGTGTGTCGCTTGTTACTTCGAATCGCTAGGTTTCGCGGATCAACATCAAGGCAAGTAACACTTTGATCATACCTTTCCATACCCAGTTTTTATTGCATTAGATCAGTCCTCAAACATTGCATGGTTAGGATCTAATTAAATTGTGGGTATTGGGAAGTAGTTGAGGTAGTACCTATTACCTGTTTTATTTATCAAACCCTTGGGAGTTACTTCTACGTTGCTATTATATTGCCATGCTATGCTCGTAGACGTGGATTGGGTTTGAGTGAAATTCATGGCAGATGTGAGATTGTTAATAATGGTTTACTTAAGGTGGCAACTAAAACTCACATCTGGGTGGATTGAGGCACCTGGGGAACCCAGTGTTGTCTGTTTGTATAAGGACCGCCATCCAGGCTCAAAGGGATCATAAGATTATTCATGCTGGAAACTTCCATGTGCAGCCACAAGCTATTATGGGCTCTAGCATAGTTGAGTAGGTTACATGATCTCTTGAAGAGGTGGGCTAGCAGATGTAGGGGAAAGTAGGTGTAACTGTCCATCCGGAGTAAAGAGTGATTGTTTCTGAAAGACTGTGTCTCGGTCATCCAATTCTCAAACATCATGTAGTGCGAGAACCAAGCGGAGGCGATCGAGTCTTGTGGGGAAAAGTGCGCAAACCTCCGCAGAGTGTACAAACTAATCATGGTTAGCCGTGCCCCGGTTATGGACAACTTGAGTATCTAGTACCTGGATTATCATGTGAATCTCATCATCATGTTACTTTTAATTAATTTTGTTGTGTTAATGATGACACTTAATTGGGATTGAGATGCTGTCAACCATCTCAATGTTCAACAACCACCATGATCGTTAAATAAAATTTATTCCTTTGCTGTAGGGAAAAATTGGCTTTTCGCAAAACATTAACCATAGAGCTTTCCAGCAGCCAAATATGCATGTAGTATATCATTATTATGTTCATTATTGTCTATGTGTTATTTTGCCAGCATAATCTATGTGCTAACCTGTTTTCGGGCTGCAACGTTTCATGTTGCAGACTTTTCAGACGACGAGTAAGGTGCCTTAGGTCGTGGTCTTATACTCAGTGATGCCGTTGGAGTTGATGGACTCACTTATCTTCCAAGTCTTCCGCTGTCATCGTATTTAGATGGCCTTAAACCATATTTATCATACTTATTCTCTTTGGAGATATTCGATATAATAAGTGTGTGATTGCTACTCTGTTATAAATCCTCCATTTGTACTGTGCGTGTCAGCATTACTGATCCAGGGATGACACTGGTGCACAGCAGCACAAACTATTTGAGGTCTGGTCGCTACAGTGACTCATACGGAGTCCGTTTTGGCTCCACAAGTAGTCAAAATGTTTGTGACAACCAAGTGCTTCAAAGGATTCTTTCACAGGGAACTTTCGGAGAACTTTTCTTAAGGAGTTCATTCAGAAACTTGAATAGAAACTTTCCTAATGAGCACTCGACAAACGCATTTCGAGAACATACACAAAGTCCCAGCTATGGACCTATTGCATCATCATAAACGAGGTCTCTTGCATTTACCAACAAGTAATTGGATCTCATATGGAGATGTTTAGTGAAGTAGAATGGAAAAAATCGAGTGCAACTACACAAGAACTAGTCTGTAACTGTCGTTCGGAATCAGTTTTGCGCAGTGTTAACTGAAACATGGATATCTGACTCATACGGAGTCCGTTTTGGCTCCACAAGTAGTCAAAACATTTGTGACGACCAGATGCTTCAAATATTCTTTCATAGGGAACTTTTGGAGAACTTTTCTTAAGGAGTCCATTCAGAAAGTTGTATAGAAACTTTCTGAATGAGCACTCGACAAACGCATTTCGAGAACATACACAAAGTCCCAGCTATGGACCTAGTGCATCATCATAACCGAGGTCTCTTGCATTTCCCTACAAGTAATTGGATCTCATATGGAGATGTTTACTGAAGTAGAAAGGAAAAAATCGAGTGCAACTACACAAGAACTAGTTTGTAACTGTCGTTCAGAATCAGTTTTGCGCGGTGTTAACTGAAACAAGGATATCTGACACATACGGAGTCCGTTTTGGCTCCACAAGTAGTCAAAACATTTGTGACGACCAGGTGCTTCAAAGGATTCTTTCATAGGGAACTTTTGGAGAACTTTTCTTAAGGAGTTCTTTCAGATACTTGTATAGAAACTTTCTTAATGAGCACTCGACAAACGCATTTCGAGAACATACAGAAAGTCCCAGCTATGGACCTAGTGCGTCATCATAACCGTGGTCTCTTTAATTTCCCTACAAGTAATTGGATCTCAGATGGAGATGTTTAGTGAAGTAGAATGGAAAAACTCAAGTGCAAATACACAAGAACTAGTCTGTAACTGTCGTTTGGAATCAGTTTTGTGCAGTGTTAACTGAAACATGGATATCTGACTCATACGGAGTCCGTTTTGGCTCCACAAGTAGTCAAAACGTTTGCGACAACCAGATGCTTCAAATGATTCTTTCATAGGGAACTTTTGTAGAACTTTTCTTAAGGAGTTCGTTCAGAAACTTGTATAGAAACTTTCTTAATGAGCACTCGACAAACGCATTTCGAGAACATACACAAAGTCCCAACTATGGACCTAGTGCATCATCGTAACTGAGGTCTCTTACATTTCCTTACAAGTAATTGGATATCATATGGAGATGTTTAGTGAAGTAGAATGGAAAAAATCGAGTGCAACTACAAAAGAACTAACCTGTAACTGTCGTTCGGAATCAGTTTTGCGCGGTGTTAACTGAAACATGGATATCTGACTCATACGGAGTCCGTTTTGGCTCCACAAGTAGTCAAAACATTTGTGACGACCTGGTCCTTTAAAGGATTCTTTCATAGGGAACTTTTGGAGAACTTTTCTTAAGGAGTTCGTTCAGAAACATGTATAGAAACTTTCCCAATGAGCACTCGACAAACGCATTTCTAGAACATACACAAAGTACCAGCTATGGACCTAGTGCATCATCATAACCGAGGTCTTTTGCATTTCCGTATAAGTAATTGTATCTCATATGGAGATGTTTAGTGAAGTAGAATGGAAAAAAATCGAGTGCAACTACACAAGAACTAGTCTGTAACTGTCGTTCGGAATCAGTTCTGCGAAGTGTTAACTGAAACATGGATATCTGACTCATACGGCGTCCGTTTTGGCTCCACAAGTAGTCAAAACATTTGTGAGGGCCAGATGCTTCAAAGATTCTTTCATAGGGAACTTTTGGAGAACTTTTCTTAAGGAGTTCGTTCAGAAACTTGTATAGAAACTTTCTTAATGAGCACTCGACAAACGCATTTCGAGAACATACACAAAGTCCCAGCTATGGACCTAGTGCATCATCATAACCGAGGTCTCTTGCATTTCCCTACAAGTAATTGGATCTCATATGGAGATTTTTACTGAAGTAGAATGGAAAAAATTGAGTGCAACTACACAAGAACTAGTTTGTAACTATCGTTCAGAATCAGTTTTGCGCGGTGTTAACTGAAACAAGGATATCTGACTCATACGGAGTCCGTTTTGGTTCCACAAGTAGTCAAAACGTTTGTGACGACCAGGTGCTTCAAAGGATTCATTCATAGGGAACTATTGGAGAACATTTCTTAAGGAGTTCATTCAGATACTTGTATAGAAACTTTCTGAATGAGCACTCGACAAACGCATTTTGAGAACATACACAAAGTCCCAACTATGGACCTAGTGCATCATCATAACCGAGGTCTCTTACATTTCCTTACAAGTAATTGGATCTCATATGGAGATGTTTAGTGAAGTAGAATGGAAAAAATCGAGTGCAACTACAAAATAACTAGTCTGTAACTGTCGTTCGGAATCAATTTTGCGCGGTGTTAACTGAAACATGGATATCTGACTCATACGGAGTCCGTTTTGGCTCCACAAGTAGTCAAAACGTTTGTGACGACCAGGTGCTTTAAAGGATTCTTTCATAGGGAACTTTTGTAGAACTTATCTTAAGGAGTTCGTTCAGAAACTTGTATAGAAACTATCCCAATGAGTACTCGACAAACGCATTTCGAGAACATACACAAAGTCCCAGCTATGAACCTAGTGCATCATCATAACCGAGGTCTCTTGCATTTCCCTACAAGTAATTGGATCTCATATGGAGATGTTTAGTGAAGTAGAATGGAAAAAATCGAGTGCAACTACACAAGAACTAGTCTGTAACTGTCGTTCGGAATCAGTTCTACGAAGTGTTAACTGAAACAGGGATATCTTACTCATACGGCGTCCGTTTTGGCTCCACAAGTAGTCAAAAAATTTGTGACGGCCAGATGCTTCAAAGATTCTTTCATAGGGAACTTTTGGAGAACTTTTTTTAAGGAGTTCGTTCAGAAACTTGTATAGAAACTTTCTTAATGAGCACTCGACAAACGCATTTCGAGAACATACACAAAGTCCCAGCTATGGACCTCGTGCATCATCATAACCGAGGTCTCTTGAATTTCCCTACAAGTAATTGGATCTCATATGGAGATGTTTACTAAAGTAGAATGGAAAAAATCGAGTGCAACTACACAAGAACTAGTTTGTAACTGTCGTTCAGAATCAGTTTTGCGCGCTGTTAACTGAAACAAGGATATCTGACTCATACGGAGTCCGTTTTGGCTCCACAAGTAGTCAAAACGTTTGTGACGAGAAGGTGCTTCAAAGGATTCTTTCATAGGAAACTTTTGCAGAAGTTTTCTTGAGGAGTTCGTTCAGAAACTTGTATAGAAACTTTCTTAATGAGCACTCGAGAAACGCATTTCGAGAACATACACACAGTCCCAGCTATGGACCTAGTGCGTCATCATAACCGAGGTCTCTTGAATTTCCCTACAAGTAATTGGATCTCATATGGAGATGTTTAGTGAAGTAGAATGAAAAAAATCAAGTGCAACTACAGAAGAACTAGTCTGTAACTGTTGTTCGGAATCAGTTTTGCGCAGTGTTAACAGAAACATGGAAATCTGACTCATACAGAGTCCGTTTTGGCTCCACGAGTAGTCAAAACGTTTGTGACGACTAGATGCTTCAAATATTCTTTCATAGGGAACTTTTGGAGAACTACTCTTAAGGAGTTCGTTCAGAAACTTGTATAGAAACTTTCTTAATGAGCACTCGACAAACGCATTTCGAGAACATACACAAAGTCCCAGCTATGGACCTAATGCATCATCATAACCGAGGTCTCTTGCATTTCCCTACAAGTAATTGGATCTCATATGGAGATGTTTAGTGAAGCAGAATAGAAAAAATCGAGTGCAACTACACAAGAACTAGTCTGTAACTATCGTTCGCAAACAGTTTTGCGAAGTGTTAACTGAAACATGGATATCTGACTCATACGGAGTCCGATTTGGCCCCACAAGTAGTCAAAACGTTTGTGACGAGCAGATGCTTCAAAGGATTCTTTCATAGGGAACTTTTGGAGAACTTCTCTTAAGGAGTTCGTTTAGAAACTTGTATAGAAACTTTCTCAATGAGCACTCGACAAACGCATTTCGAGAACATACACAAAGCCCTAGCTATGGACCTAGTGCATCATCATAACCGAGGTCTCTTGCATTTCCCTAAAAGTAATTGGATCTCAAATGGAGATGTTTAGTGAAGTAGAATAGAAAAAATCGAGTGCAACTACACAAGAACTAGTTTGTAACTGTCGTTCAGAATCAGTTTTGCGCGGTGTTAACTGAAACAAGGATATCCGACACATACGGAGTCCTTTTTCGCTCCACAAGTAGTCAAAACGTTTGTGACGACCAGGTGCTTCAAAGGATTCTTTCATAGGGAACTTTTGGAGAACTTTTCTTAAGTAGTTCTTTCAGATACTTGTATAGAAACTTTCTTAATGAGCACTCGACAAACGCATTTCGAGAACATACAGAAAGTCCCAGCTATGGACCTAGTGCGTCATCATAACCGTGGTCTCTTTAATTTCCCTACAAGTAATTGGATCTCATATGGAGATGTTTAGTGAAGTAGAATGGAAAAACTCAAGTGCAAATACACAAGAACTAGTCTGTAACTGTCGTTTGGAATCAGTTTTGTGCAGTGTTAACTGAAACATGGATATCTGACTCATACGGAGTCCGTTTTGGCTCCACAAGTAGTCAAAACGTTTGCGACAACCAGATGCTTCAAAGGATTCTTTCATAGGGAACTTTTCTAGAACTTTTCTTAAGGAGTTCGTTCAGAAACTTGTATAGAAACTTTCTTAATGAGCACTCGACAAACGCATTTTGAGAACATACACAAAGTCCCAACTATGGACCTAGTGCATCATCGTAACTGAGGTCTCTTACATTTCCTTACAAGTAATTGGATATCATATGGAGATGTTTAGTGAAGTAGAATGGAAAAAATCGAGTGCAACTACAAAAGAACTAGTCTGTAACTGTCGTTCGGAATCACTTTTGCGCGGTGTTAACTGAAACATGGATATCTGACTCATACAGAGTCCGTTTTGGCTCCACAAGTAGTCAAAACGATTATGACGACCAGATGCTTCAAACGATTCTTTCATAGGGAACTTTTGGAGAACTTTTCCTAAGGAGTTCGTTCAGAAACTTGTATAGAAACTTTCTTAATGAGCACTCGACAAACGCATTTCGAGAACATACACAAACTCCCAGCTGGACCTATTGCATCATCATAACCGAGGTCTCTTGCATTTGCCTACAAGTAATTGGATCTCATATGGAGATGTTTAGTGAAGTAGAATGGAAAAAATTGAGTGCAACTACACAAGAACTAGTTTGTAACTTTCGTTCGGAATTAGTTTTGTGCGGTGTTAACTGAAACATCGATATCTGACTCATACGGAGTCCGTTTTGGCTCCACAAGTACTCAAAATGTTTGTGACGACCAGTTCCTTCAAAGGATTCTTTTATAGGGAACTTTTGGAGAAATTTTCTTCAGGAGTTCGTTCTGAAACTTGTATAGAAACTTTCTTAATGAGCACTCGACAAACGCATTTCGAGAACATACACAAACTCCTAGCTGGACCTATTGCATCATCATAACCGAGGTCTCTTGCATTTCCCTACAAGTAATTGGATCTCATATGGAGATGTTTAGTGAAGTAGAATGGAAAAAATTGAGTGCAACTACACAAGAACTAGTCTGTAACTGTCGTTCGGAATTAGTTTTGCGCGGTGTTAACTGAAACATCGATATCTGACTCATACGGAGTCCGTTTTGGCTCCACAAGTAGTCAAAACGTTTCTGACGACCAGTTCCTTCAAAGGATTCTTTCATAGGGAACTTTTGGAGAACTTTTCTTAAGGAGTTCGTTCAGAAACTTGTATAGAAACTTTCTTAATGAGCGCTCGACATACGCATTTCGAGAACATACACAAAGTCCCAGCTATGGACCTAGTGCATCATCATAACCGAGGTCTCTTGCATTTCCCTGCAAGTAATTGGATCTCATATGGAGATGTTTAGTGAAGTAGAATGGAAAAAATCGAGTGCAACTACACAAGAACTAGTCTGTAACTGTCGTTCGGAATCAGTTCTATGAAGTGTTAACTGAAACATGGATATCTTACTCATACGGCGTCCGTTTTGGCACCACAAGTAGTCAAAACGTTTGTGACGACTAGATGCTTAAAATATTCTTTCATAGGGAACTTTTGGA
Source organism: Aegilops tauschii subsp. strangulata (assembly GCF_002575655.3). NCBI lineage: Eukaryota > Viridiplantae > Streptophyta > Magnoliopsida > Poales > Poaceae > Aegilops > Aegilops tauschii. The sequence continues at coordinate 100,440,159 of NC_053035.3, read as the reverse complement.
GAACTTTTCTTAAGGAGTTCGTTCAGAAACTTGTATAGAAACTTTCTTAATGAGCACTCGACAAACGCATTTCGAGAACATACACAAAGTCCCAGCTATGGACCTAGAGCATCATCATAACGGAGGTCTCTTGCATTTCCCTAAAAGTAATTGGATCTCATATGGAGATGTTTAGTGAAGTAGAATGGAAAAAATCGAGTGCAACTACACAAGAACTAGTCTGTAACTATCGTTCGGAATTAGTTTTGTGCGGTGTTAACTGAAACATCGATATCTGACTCATACGGAGTCCGTTTTGGCTCCACAAGTAGTCAAAACGTTTGTGACGACCAGTCCCTTCAAAGTATTCTTTCATAGGGAACTTTTCGAGAACTTATCTTAAGGAGTTCGTTCAGAAACTTGTATAGAATCTTTCTCAATGAGCACTCGACAAACGCATTTCGAGAACATACACAAAGTCCTAGCTATGGACCTAGTGCATCATCATAACCGAGGTCTCTTGCATTTCCCTAAAAGTAATTGGATCTCAAATGGAGATGTTTAGTGAAGTAGAATGGAAAAAATCGAGTGCAACCACACAAGAACTAGTTTGTAACTGCATTCGGAATCAGTTTTGCGAAGTGTTAACTTAAACATGGGTATTGGACTCATACGGAGTCCGTTTTGGCTCCACAAGAAGTCAAAACATTTGCGACGACCAGATGCTTTAAAGGATTCTTTCATAGGCAACTTTCGCAGAAGTTTTCTTAAGGAGTTCGTTCAGAAACTTGTATAGAAACTTTCTTAATGAGCACTCGACAAACGCATTACGAGAAAATACACAAAGTCCCAGCTATGGACCTAGTGCATCATCATAACCGAGGTCTCTTGCATTTCCCTACAAGTACTTGGATCTCATATGGAGATGTTTAGTGAAGTAGAATGGAAAAAATCGAGTGCAACTACACAAGAACTAGTCTGTAACTGTCGTTCGGAATCAGTTTTGCGTGGTGTTAACTGAAACATGGATATCTGACTCATACGGAGTCCGTTTTGGATCCACAAGTAGTCAAAACGTTTGTGATGACCAGGTGCTTCAAAGGATTCTTTCATAGGGAACTTTTGGAGAACTTCTCTTGAGGAGTTCGTTCAGAAACTTTTATAGAGACTTTCTTAATGAGCACTCGACAAACGCATTTCGAGAACATACACAAAGTCCCAGCTATGGACCTAGTGCATCATCATAACCGAGGTCTCTTGCATTTCCCTGCAAGTAATTGTATCTCATATGGAGATGTTTAGTGAAGTAGAATGGAAAAATTCGAGTGCAACTACACAAGAACTAGTCTGTAACTGTCGTTCGGAATCAGTTTTGCGTGGTGTTAACTGAAACATGGATATCTGACTCATACGGAGTCCGTTTTGGATCCACAAGTAGTCAAAACGTTTGTGACGACCAGGTGCTTCAAAGGATTCTTTCATAGGGAACTTTTGGAGAACTTTTCTTAAGGGGTTCGTTCAGAAACTTGTATAGAAACTTTCCTAATGAGCATTCGACAAACGCATTTCGAGAACATACACAAAGCCCCAGCTATGGACCTAGTGCATCATCATAACCGAGGTCTCTTGCATTTCCCTGCAAGTAATTGGATCTCATATGGAGATGTTTAGTGAAGTAGAATGGAAAAAATCGAGTGCAACTACACAAGAACTAGTCTGTAACTGTCGTTCGGAATCAGTTTTGCGTAGTGTTAACTGAAACATGGATATCTGACTCATACGGAGTCCGTTTTGGATCCACAAGTAGTCAAAACGTTTGTGATGACCAGGTGCTTCAAAGGATTCTTTCATAGGGAACTTTTGGAGAACTTTTCTTAAGGAGTTTGTTCAGAAACTTGTATAGAAACTTTCTTAATGAGCACTCGACAAACGCATTTCGAGAACATACACAAAGTCCCAGCTATGGACCTAGTGCATCATCATAACGGAGGTCTCTTGCATTTCCCTACAAGTAATTGGATCTCATATGGAGATGTTTAGTGAAGTAGAATGGAAAAAAATCGAGTGCAACTACACAAGAACTAGTCTGTAACTGTCGTTCGGAATCAATTTTGCGCAGTGTTAACTGAAACATGGATATCTGACTCATACGGAGTCCGTTTTGGCTCAACAAGTAGTCAAAACATTTCTGACGATGATATGCTTCAAACGATTCTTTCATAGGGAACTTTTGGAGAACTTTTCTAAGGACTTTGTTCAGAAACTTGTGTAGAAACTTTCTTAATGAGCACTCGACAAACGCATTTTGGGAACATACACAAAGTCCCAGCTATGGACCTAGTGCATCATCATAACCGAGGTCTCTTACATTTCCCTACAAGTAATTGGATCTCATATGGAGATGTTTAGTGAAGTAGAATGGAAAAAATCGAGTGCAACTACACAAGAACAAGTCTGTAACTGTCGTTCGGAATCAGTTTTGCGCAGTGTTAATTGAAACATGGATATGTGACTCAGACGGAGTCCGTTTTGGCTCCACAAGTATTCAAAACGTTTGTGACGACCAGATGCTTCAAAGTATTCTTTCATAGGGAACTTTTGGAGAACTTCTCTTGAGGAGTTCGTTCAGAAACTTTTATAGAGACTTTCTTAATGAGCACTCGACAAACGCATTACGAGAACATACACAAAGTCCCCGCTATGGACCTAGTGCATCATCGTAACCGAGGTCTCTTGCATTTCCCTACAAGTAATTGGATCTCATATGGAGATGTTTAGTGAAGTAGAATGGAAAAAATCGAGTGCAACTACACAAGAACTAGTCTGTAACTATCGTTCGCAATCAGTTTTGCGCAGTGTTAACTGAAACGTGGATATCTGACTCATACGGAGTTCGTTTTGGCTCCACAAGTAGTCAAAACGTTTGTGATGACCAGGTGCTTCAAAGGATTCTTTCATAGGGAACTTTTGGAGATCTTTTCTTAAGGAGTTCGTTGAGAAACTTGTATAGAAACTTTCTTAATGAGCACTCGACAAACGCATTTCGAGAACATACACAAAGTCCCAGCTATGGACCTAGTGCATCATCATAACCGAGGTCTCTTGCATTTCCCTGCAAGTAATTGGATCTCATATGGAGATGTTTAGTGAAGTAGAATGGAAAAAATCGAGTGCAACTACACAAGAACTAGTCTGTAACTGTCGTTCGGAATCAGTTTTGCGTGGTGTTAACTGAAACATGGATATCTGACTCATACGGAGTCCGTTTTGGATCCACATGTAGTCAAAACGTTTGTGACGACCAGTCGCTTCAAAGGATTCTTTCATAGGGAACTTTTGGAGAACTTTTCTTAAGGAGTTCGTTCAGAAACTTGTATAGAAACTTTCCTAATGAGCATTCGACAAACGCATTTCGAGAACATACACAAAGTCCCAGCTATGGACCTAGTGTATCATCATAACCGAGGTCTCTTGCATTTCCCTGCAAGTAATTGGATCTCATATGGAGATGTTTAGTGAAGTAGAATGGAAAAAATCGAGTGCAACTACACAAGAACTAGTCTGTAACTGTCGTTCGGAATCAGTTTTGCGTGGTGTTAACTGAAACATGGATATCTGACTCATACGGAGTCCGTTTTGGATCCAAAAGTAGTCAAAACGTTTGTGACGACCAGGTGCTTCAAAGGATTCTTTCATAGGGAACTTTTGGAGAACTTTTCTTAAGGAGATCGTTCAGAAACTTGTATAGAAACTTTCCTAATGAGCATTCGACAAACGCATTTCGAGAACATACACAAAGTCCCAGCTATGGACCTAGTGTATCATCATAACCGAGGTCTCTTGCATTTCCCTGCAAGTAATTGGATCTCATATGGAGATGTTTAGTGAAGTAGAATGGAAAAAATCGAGTGCAACTACACAAGAACTAGTCTGTAACTGTCGTTCGGAATCAGTTTTGCGTGGTGTTAACTGAAACATGGATATCTGACTCATACGGAGTCCGTTTTGGATCCACAAGTAGTCAAAACGTTTGTGATGACCAGGTGCTTCAAAGGATTCTTTCATAGGGAACTTTTGGAGAACTTCTCTTGAGGAGTTCGTTCAGAAACTTTTATAGAGACTTTCTTAATGAGCACTCGACAAACGCATTTCGAGAACATACACAAAGTCCCAGCTATGGACCTAGTGCATCATCATAACCGAGGTCTCTTGCATTTCCCTGCAAGTAATTGTATCTCATATGGAGATGTTTAGTGAAGTAGAATGGAAAAATTCGAGTGCAACTACACAAGAACTAGTCTGTAACTGTCGTTCGGAATCAGTTTTGCGTGGTGTTAACTGAAACATGGATATCTGACTCATACGGAGTCCGTTTTGGATCCACAAGTAGTCAAAACGTTTGTGATGACCAGGTGCTTCAAAGGATTCTTTCATAGGGAACTTTTGGAGAACTTTTCTTAAGGAGTTTGGTCAGAAACTTGTATAGAAACTTTCTTAATGAGCACTCGACAAACGCATTTCGAGAACATACACAAAGTCCCAGCTATGGACCTAGTGCATCATCATAACCGAGGTCTCTTGCATTTCCCTGCAAGTAATTGGATCTCATATGCAGATGTTTAGTGAAGTAGAATGGAAAAAAATCGAGTGCAACTACACAAGAACTAGTCTGTAACTGTCGTTCGGAATCAGTTTTGCGTGGTGTTAACTAAAACATGGATATCTGACTCATACGGAGTCCGTTTTGGATCCACAAGTAGTCAAAACGTTTGTGACGACCAGGTGCTTCAAAGGATTCTTTCATAGGGAACTTTTGGAGAACTTTTCTTAAGGAGTTCGTTCAGAAAATTGTATAGAAACTTTCCTAATGAGCATTCGACAAACGCATTTCGAGAACATACACAAAGTCCCAGCTATGGACCTAGTGTATCATCATAACCGAGGTCTCTTGCATTTCCCTGCAAGTAATTGGATCTCATATGGAGATGTTTAGTGAAGTAGAATGGAAAAAATCGAGTGCAACTACACAAGAACTAGTCTGTAATTGTCGTTCGGAATCAGTTTTGCGTGGTGTTAACTGAAACATGGATATCTGACTCATACGGAGTCCGTTTTGGATCCACAAGTAGTCAAAACATTTGTGTCGACCAGGTGCTTCAAAGGATTCTTTCATAGGGAACTTTGGATAACTTTTCTTAAGGAGTTTGTTCAGAAACTTGTATAGAATTTTTCTTAATGAGCACTCGACAAACGCATTTTGAGAACATACACAAAGTCCCAGCTATGGACCTAGTGCATCATCATAACCGAGGTCTCTTGCATTTCCCTACAAGTAATTGGATCTCATATGGAGATGTTTAGTGAAGTAGAATGGAAAAAAATCGAGTGCAACTACACAAGAACTAGTCTGTAACTGTCGTTCGGAATCAATTTTGCGCACTGTTAACTGAAACATGGATATCTGACTCATACGGAGTCCGTTTTGGCTCAACAGTAGTCAAAACGTTTCTGACGACGAGATGCTTCAAACGATTCTTTCATAGGGAACTTTTGGAGAACTTCTCTTAAGGAGTTCGTTCAGAAACTTGTATAGAAACTTTCTTAATGAGCACTCGACAAATGCATTTTGAGAACATACACAAAGTCCCAGCTATGGACCTAGTGCATCATCATAACCGAGGTCTCTTACATTTCCCTACAAGTAATTGGATCTCATATGGAGATGTTTAGTGAAGTAGAATGGAAAAAAATCGAGTGCAACTACACAAGAACTAGTCTGTAACTGTCGTTCGGAATCAATTTTGCGCAGTGTTAACTGAAACATGGATATCTGACTCATACGGAGTCCGTTTTGGCTCAACAGTAGTCAAAACGTTTCTGACGACGAGATGCTTCAAACGATTCTTTCATAGGGAACTTTTGGAGAACTTTTCTTAAGGAGTTCGTTCAGAAACTTGTATAGAAACTTTCTTAATGAGCACTCGACAAACGCATTACGAGAACATACACAAAGTCCCCGTTATGGACCTAGTGCATCATCGTAACCGAGGTCTCTTGCATTTCCCTACAAGTAATTGGATCTCATATGGAGATGTTTAGTGAAGTAGAATGGAAAAAATCGAGTGCAACTACACAAGAACTAGTCTGTAACTATCGTTCGCAATCAGTTTTGCGCAGTGTTAACTGAAACGTAGATATCTGACTCATACGAAGTTCGTTCTGGCTCCACAAGTAGTCAAAACGTTTGTGACGACCAGGTGCTTCAAAGGATTCTTTCATAGGGAACTTAAGGAGACCTTTTCTTAAGGAGTTCGTTGAGAAACTTGTATAGAAACTTTCTTAATGAGCACTCGACAAACGCATTTCGAGAACATACACAAAGTCCCAGCTATGGACCTAGTGCATCATCATAAACGAGGTCTCTTGCATTTCCCAGCAAGTAATTGGATCTCATATGGAGATGTTTAGTGAAGTAGAATGGAAAAAATCGAGTGCAACTACACAAGAACTAGTCTGTAACTGTCGTTCGGAATCAGTTTTGCGTGGTGTTAACTGAAACATGGATATCTGACTCATACGGAGTCCGTTTTGGATCCACAAGTAGTCAAAACGTTTGTGACGACCAGGTGCTTCAAAGGATTCTTTCATAGGGAACTTTTGGAGAACTTTTCTTAAGGAGTTCGTTCAGAAACTTGTATAGAAACTTTCCTAATGAGCATTCGACAAACGCATTACGAGAACATACACAAAGTCCCAGCTATGGACCTAGTGTATCATCATACCCGAGGTCTCTTGCATTTCCCTTCAAGTAATTGGATCTCATATGGAGATGGTTAGTGAAGTAGAATGGAAAAAATCGAGTGCAACTACACAAGAACTAGTCTGTAACTGTCGTTCGGAATCAGTTTTGCGTGGTGTTAACTGAAACATGGATATCTGACTCATACGGAGTCCGTTTTGGATCCACAAGTAGTCAAAACATTTGTGACGACCAGGTGCTTCAAAGGATTCTTTCATAGGGAACTTTGGAGAACTTTTCTTAAGGAGTTTGTTCAGAAACTTGTATAGAAACTTTCTTAATGAGCACTCGACAAACGCATTTCGAGAACATACACAAAGTCCCAGCTATGGACCTAGTGCATCATCATAACCGAGGTCTCTTGCAATTCCCTACAAGTAATTGGATCTCATATGGAGATGTTTAGTGAAGTAGAATGGAAAAAAATCGAGTGCAACTACACAAGAACTAGTCTGTAACTATCGTTCGGAATCAATTTTGCGCAGTGTTAATAGAAACATGGATATCTGACTCATACGGAGTCCGTTTTGGCTCAACAGTAGTCAAAAAGTTTCTCACGACGAGATGCTTCAAACGATTCTTTCATAGGGAACTTTTGGAGAACTTCTCTTCAGGAGTTCGTTCAGAAACTTGTATAGAAACTTTCTTAATGAGCACTCGATAAACGCATTTTGAGAACATACACAAAGTCCCAGCTATGGACCTAGTGCATCATCATAACCGAGGTCTCTTACATTTCCCTACAAGTAATTGGATCTCATATGGAGATGTTTAGTGAAGTAGAATGGAAAAAATCGAGTGCAACTACATAAGAACTAGTCTGTAACTGTCGTTCGGAATCAGTTTTGCGCAGTGTTAACTGAAACATGGATATGTGACTCATACGGAGTCCGTTTTGGCTCCACAAGTAGTCGAAAAGTTTGTGACGACCAGATGCTTCAAAGTATTCTTTCATAGGGAACTTTTGGAGAACTTCTCTTGAGGAGTTCGTTCAGAAACTTTTATAGAGACTTTCTTAATGAGCACTCGACAAACGCATTACGAGAACATACACAAAGTCCCCGCTATGGACCTAGTGCATCATCGTAACCGAGGTCTCTTGCATTTCCCTACAAGTAATTGGATCTCATATGGAGATGTTTAGTGAAGTAGAATGGAAAAAATCGAGTGCAACTACACAAGAACTAGTCTTTAACTATCGTTCGCAATCAGTTTTGCGCAGTGTTAACTGAAACGTGGATATCTGACTAATACGGAGTTCGTTTTGGCTCCACAAGTAGTCAAAACGTTTGTGACGACCAGGTGCTTCAAAGGATTCTTTCATAGGGAACTTTTGGAGACCTTTTCTTAAGGAGTTCGTTGAGAAACTTGTATAGAAACTTTCTTAATGAGCACTCGACAAACGCATTTCGAGAACATACACAAAGTCCCAGCTATGGACCTAGTGCATCATCATAACCGAGGTCTCTTGCAATTCCCTACAAGTAATTGGATCTCATATGGAGATGTTTAGTGAAGTAGAATGGAAAAAAATCGAGTGCAACTACACAAAACTAGTTTGTAACTGTCGTTCGGAATCAATTTTGCGCAGTGTTAATAGAAACATGGATATCTGACTCATACGGAGTCCGTTTTGGCTCAACAGTAGTCAAAAAGTTTCTGACGACGAGATGCTTCAAACGATTCTTTCATAGGGAACTTTTGGAGAACTTCTCTTCAGGAGTTCGTTCAGAAACTTGTATAGAAACTTTCTTAATGAGCACTCGATAAACGCATTTTGAGAACATACACAAAGTCCCAGCTATGGACCTAGTGCATCATCATAACCGAGGTCTCTTACATTTCCCTACAATTAATTGGATCTCATATGGAGATGTTTAGTGAAGTAGAATGGAAAAAATCGAGTGCAACTACACAAGAACTAGTCTGTAACTGTCGTTCGGAATCAGTTTTGCGCAGTGTTAACTGAAACATGGATATGTGACTCATACGGAGTCCGTTTTGGCTCCACAAGTAGTCGAAAAGTTTGTGACGACCAGATGCTTCAATGTATTCTTTCATAGGGAACTTTTGGAGAACTTCTCTTGAGGAGTTCGTTCAGAAACTTTTATAGAGACTTTCTTAATGAGCACTCGACAAACGCATTACGAGAACATACACAAAGTCCCCGCTATGGACCTAGTGCATCATCGTAACCGAGGTCTCTTGCATTTCCCTACAAGTAATTGGATCTCATATGGAGATGTTTAGTGAAGTAGAATGGAAAAAATCGAGTGCAACTACACAAGAACTAGTCTGTAACTATCGTTCGCAATCAGTTTTGCGCAGTGTTAACTGAAACGTGGATATCTGACTAATACGGAGTTCGTTTTGGCTCCACAAGTAGTCAAAACGTTTGTGACGACCAGGTGCTTCAAAGGATTCTTTCATAGGGAACTTTTGGAGACCTTTTCTTAAGGAGTTCGTTGAGAAACTTGTATAGAAACTTTCTTAATGAGCACTCGACAAACGCATTTCGAGAACATACACAAAGTCCCAGCTATGGACCTAGTGCATCATCATAACCGAGGTCTCTTGCATTTCCCTGCAAGTAATTGGATCTCATATGGAGATGTTTAGTGAAGTAGAATGGAAAAAATCGAGTGCAACTACACAAGAACTAGTCTGTAACTGTTGTTCGGAATCAATTTTGCGCAGTGTTAACTGAAACATGGATATCTGACTCATACGGAGTCCGTTTTGGCTGAACAAGTAGTCAAAACGTTTCTGACGACGAGATGCTTCAAACGATTCTTTCATAGGGAACTTTTGGAGAACTTTTCTTAAGGAGTTTGTTCAGAAACTTGTATAAAAACTTTCTTAATGAGCACTCGACAAACGCATTTCGAGAACATACACAAACTCCCAGCTATGGACCTAGTGAATCATCATAACCGAGGTCTCTTGCATTTCCCTACAGGTAATTGGATCTCATATGGAGATGTTTAGTGAAGTAGAATGGGAAAAATCGAGTGCAACTACACAAGAACTAGTCTGTAACTGTCGTTCGGAATTTGTTTTGCGTGCTGTTAAGTGAAACATGGATATCTGACTCATACGGAGTCCATTTTGGCTCCACAAGTAGTCAAAACGTTTGTGACGACCAGTTCCTTCAAAGGATTCTTTCATAGGGAACTTTTGGAGAACTTTTCTTAAGGAGTTCATTCAGAAACTTGTATAGAAACTTTCTTAATGAGCACTCGACAAACGCATTTCGAGAACGTACACAAAGTCCTAGCTATGGACCTAGTGCATCATCATAACCGAGGTCTCTTGCAATTCCCTACAAGTAATTGGATCTCATATGGAGATGTTTAGTGAAGTAGAATGGAAAAAAATCGAGTGCAACTACACAAGAACTAGTCTGTAACTGTCGTTCGGAATCAATTTTGCGCAGTGTTAATAGAAACATGGATATCTGACTCATACGGAGTCCGTTTTGGCTCAACAGTAGTCAAAAAGTTTCTCACGACGAGATGCTTCAAACGATTCTTTCATAGGGAACTTTTGGAGAACTTCTCTTCAGGAGTTCGTTCAGAAACTTGTATAGAAACTTTCTTAATGAGCACTCGATAAACGCATTTTGAGAACATACACAAAGTCCCAGCTATGGACCTAGTGCATCATCATAACCGAGGTCTCTTACATTTCCCTACAAGTAATTGGATCTCATATGGAGATGTTTAGTGAAGTAGAATGGAAAAAATCGAGTGCAACTACATAAGAACTAGTCTGTAACTGTCGTTCGGAATCAGTTTTGCGCAGTGTTAACTGAAACATGGATATGTGACTCATACGGAGTCCGTTTTGGCTCCACAAGTAGTCGAAAAGTTTGTGACGACCAGATGCTTCAAAGTATTCTTTCATAGGGAACTTTTGGAGAACTTCTCTTGAGGAGTTCGTTCAGAAACTTTTATAGAGACTTTCTTAATGAGCACTCGACAAACGCATTACGAGAACATACACAAAGTCCCCGCTATGGACCTAGTGCATCATCGTAACCGAGGTCTCTTGCATTTCCCTACAAGTAATTGGATCTCATATGGAGATGTTTAGTGAAGTAGAATGGAAAAAATCGAGTGCAACTACACAAGAACTAGTCTTTAACTATCGTTCGCAATCAGTTTTGCGCAGTGTTAACTGAAACGTGGATATCTGACTAATACGGAGTTCGTTTTGGCTCCACAAGTAGTCAAAACGTTTGTGACGACCAGTTGCTTCAAAGGATTCTTTCATAGGGAACTTTTGTAGACCTTTTCTTAAGGAGTTCGTTGAGAAACTTGTATAGAAACTTTCTTAATGAGCACTCGACAAACGCATTTCGAGAACATACACAAAGTCCCAGCTATGGACCTAGTGCATCATCATAACCGAGGTCTCTTGCAATTCCCTACAAGTAATTGGATCTCATATGGAGATGTTTAGTGAAGTAGAATGGAAAAAAATCGAGTGCAACTACACAAAACTAGTTTGTAACTGTCGTTCGGAATCAATTTTGCGCAGTGTTAATAGAAACATGGATATCTGACTCATACGGAGTCCGTTTTGGCTCAACAGTAGTCAAAAAGTTTCTGACGACGAGATGCTTCAAACGATTCTTTCATAGGGAACTTTTGGAGAACTTCTCTTCAGGAGTTCGTTCAGAAACTTGTATAGAAACTTTCTTAATGAGCACTCGATAAACGCATTTTGAGAACATACACAAAGTCCCAGCTATGGACCTAGTGCATCATCATAACCGAGGTCTCTTACATTTCCCTACAATTAATTGGATCTCATATGGAGATGTTTAGTGAAGTAGAATGGAAAAAATCGAGTGCAACTACACAAGAACTAGTCTGTAACTGTCGTTCGGAATCAGTTTTGCGCAGTGTTAACTGAAACATGGATATGTGACTCATACGGAGTCCGTTTTGGCTCCACAAGTAGTCGAAAAGTTTGTGACGACCAGATGCTTCAATGTATTCTTTCATAGGGAACTTTTGGAGAACTTCTCTTGAGGAGTTCGTTCAGAAACTTTTATAGAGACTTTCTTAATGAGCACTCGACAAACGCATTACGAGAACATACACAAAGTCCCCGCTATGGACCTAGTGCATCATCGTAACCGAGGTCTCTTGCATTTCCCTACAAGTAATTGGATCTCATATGGAGATGTTTAGTGAAGTAGAATGGAAAAAATCGAGTGCAACTACACAAGAACTAGTCTGTAACTATCGTTCGCAATCAGTTTTGCGCAGTGTTAACTGAAACGTGGATATCTGACTAATACGGAGTTCGTTTTGGCTCCACAAGTAGTCAAAACGTTTGTGACGACCAGGTGCTTCAAAGGATTCTTTCATAGGGAACTTTTGGAGACCTTTTCTTAAGGAGTTCGTTGAGAAACTTGTATAGAAACTTTCTTAATGAGCACTCGACAAACGCATTTCGAGAACATACACAAAGTCCCAGCTATGGACCTAGTGCATCATCATAACCGAGGTCTCTTGCATTTCCCTGCAAGTAATTGGATCTCATATGGAGATGTTTAGTGAAGTAGAATGGAAAAAATCGAGTGCAACTACACAAGAACTAGTCTGTAACTGTTGTTCGGAATCAATTTTGCGCAGTGTTAACTGAAACATGGATATCTGACTCATACGGAGTCCGTTTTGGCTGAACAAGTAGTCAAAACGTTTCTGACGACGAGATGCTTCAAACGATTCTTTCATAGGGAACTTTTGGAGAACTTTTCTTAAGGAGTTTGTTCAGAAACTTGTATAAAAACTTTCTTAATGAGCACTCGACAAACGCATTTCGAGAACATACACAAACTCCCAGCTATGGACCTAGTGAATCATCATAACCGAGGTCTCTTGCATTTCCCTACAGGTAATTGGATCTCATATGGAGATGTTTAGTGAAGTAGAATGGGAAAAATCGAGTGCAACTACACAAGAACTAGTCTGTAACTGTCGTTCGGAATTTGTTTTGCGTGCTGTTAAGTGAAACATGGATATCTGACTCATACGGAGTCCATTTTGGCTCCACAAGTAGTCAAAACGTTTGTGACGACCAGTTCCTTCAAAGGATTCTTTCATAGGGAACTTTTGGAGAACTTTTCTTAAGGAGTTCATTCAGAAACTTGTATAGAAACTTTCTTAATGAGCACTCGACAAACGCATTTCGAGAACGTACACAAAGTCCTAGCTATGGACCTAGTGCATCATCATAACCGTGGTCTCTTGAATTTCCCAACAAGTAATTGGATCTCATATGGAGATGTTTAGTGAAGTAGAATGGAAAAAATCGAGTTCAACTACACAAGAACTAGTCTGTAACTGTCGTTCGGAATCATATTTGCGCAGTATTAACTGAAACATGGATATCTGACTAATACGGAGTCTGTTTTGGCTCCACAAGTAGTAAAAACTTTTCTGACGACTAGATGCTTCAAAGTATTAATTCATTGGGAACTTTTGGAGAACTTTTCTTAAGGAGTTCGTTCAGAAACTTGTATAGAAACTTTCTTAATGAGCACTCGGCAAACGCATTTCGAGAACATACACAAAGTCCCAGCTATGGACCTAGTGAATCATCATAACCGAGGTCTTTTGCATTTCCCTACAAGTAATTGGATCTCATATGGAGTTTTTTAGTGAAGTAGAATGGAAAAAATTGAGTGCAACTACACAAGAACTAGTCTGTAACTCTCGTTCGGAATCAGTTTTGTGCAGTGTTAACTGAAACATGGATATCTGACTCATACGGAGTTCGTTTTAGCTCCACAAGTAGTCAAAACGTTTGTGACGACCAGATGCTTCAAAGGATTCTTTCATAGGGAACTTTTGTAGAAATTTTCTTAAGGAGTTCGTTTAGAAACTTGCATAGAACCTTTCTTAATTTGCACTCGACAAACGCATTTCGAGAACATACACAAAGTCCCAGCTATGGACCTAGTGCATCATGATAACCTAGGTCTCTTGCATTTCCCTACAAGTAATTGGATCTCATATGGAGATGTTTAGTGAAGTAGAATGGAAAAAATAGAGTGCAACTACACAAGAACTAGTCTGTAACTGTCGTTCGGAATCAGTTTTACGCAGTGTTAACTGAAACATTGATATCTGACTCATAGGGAGTCCCTTTTTGCCCCACAAGTAGTCAAAACATTTGTGGCGACCAGATGCTTCCAAGGAATTTTTCATCGGGAACTTTTGGAGAACTTCTCTTAAGGAGTTCGTTCAGAAACTTGTATAGAAACTTTCTTAATGAGCACTCGACAAACGCATTTCGAGAACATACACAAAGTCTCAGCTATGGACCTAGTGCATCATCATAACCGAGGTATCTTGAAATTCCCTATAACTAATTGGATCTCATATGGAAATGTTTAGTGAAGTAGAATGGAAAAAATCGAGTGCAACTACAAAAGAACTAGTCTGTAACTGTCGTTCGGAATCAGTTTTGCGCGGTGTTAACTGAAACATGGATATCTGACTCATACGGAGTCCGTTTTGGATCCACAAGTAGTCAAAACGTTTGTGACGACCAGATGCTTCAAAGATTCTTTCATAGGGAACTTTTGGAGAACTTTTCTTAAGGAGTCCGTTCAGAAACTTGTATAGAGACTTTCTTAATGAGCACTCGACAAACGCATTTCGAGAACATACACAAAGTCCCAGCTATGGACCTAGTGCATCATCATAACTGAGGTCTCTTGCATTTCCCTACAAGTAATTGGATCTCATATGGAGATCTTTAGTGAAGTAGAATGGAAAAAATCGAGTGCAACTACACAAGAACTAGTCTGCAAGTGTCGTTCGGAATCAGTTTTGCGCAGTGTTAACTGAAACATGGATATCTGACTCATACGGAGTCTGCTTTGACTCCACAAGTAGTCAAAACGTTTGTGACGACCAGATGCTTCAAGGTATCTTTCATAGGGAACTTTTGGAGAACTTTTCTTAAAGAGTTCGTTCAGAAACTTGTATAGAAACTTTATTAATGAGCACTCGACAAACGCTTTTCGAGATCATACACAAAGTCCCAGCTATGGACCTAGTGCATCATCATAACCAAGGTCTCTTGCATTTCCCTACTAGTAATTGGATCTCATATGGCGATGTTTAGTGAAGTAGAATGAAAAACATCGAGTACAACTACACAAGAACTAGTCTGTAACTGTCGTTCAAAATCAGTTTTCCGCGGTGTTAACTGAAACATGGATATCTGACTCATACGGAGTCCGTTTTGGCTCCACAAGTAGTCAAATCGTTTGTGACTACCAGGTGCTTCAAAGGATTCTCTCATAGGGAACTTTTGGAGAACTTTTCTTAAGGAGTTCGTTTAGAAACTTGTATAGAACCTTTCTTAATTTGCACTCGACAAACGCATTTCGAGAACATACACAAAGTCCCAGCTATGGACCTAGTGCATCATGATAACCTAGGTCTCTTGCATTTCCCTACAAGTAATTGGATCTCATATGGAGATGTTTAGTGAAGTAGAATGGAAAAAATGAGTGCAACTACACAAGAACTAGTCTGTAACTGTCGTTTGGAATCAGTTTTGCGCAGTGTTAACTGAAACATGGATATTTGAATCATACGGAGTCCGTTTTAGCTCCACACGTAGTCAAAACGGTTGTGACGACCAGATGCTTCAAAGTATTCTTTCATAGGGAACTTTTGGAGAACTATTCTTAAGGAGTTCGTTCAGAAACTTGTATAGGAACTTTCTTAATGAGCACTCGACAAACGCATTTCGAAAACATACACAAAGTCCAGGCTATGGACCTAGTGCATCATCATAACCGAGGTCTCTTGCATTTCCCTATGAGTAATTGGATCTCATATGGAGATGTTTACTGAAGTAGAATGGAAAAAATCGAGTGCAACTACACAAGAACTAGTCTATAAGTGTCGTTCGGAATCAGTTTTGAGCGGTGTTAACTGAAACATGGATATCTGACTCATACGGAGTCCGTTTTGGCTCCACAAGTAGTCAAAACGTTTGTGACGACTAGCTGCTTCAAAGGATTCTTTCAAAGGGAACTTTTGGAGAACTTTTCTTAAGGAGTTCGTTCAGAAACTTGTATAGAAACTTTCCTAATGAGCATTCGACAAACGTATTTCGAGAACATACACAAAGTCCCAGCTATGGACCTAGTGCATCATCGTAACCGAGGTCTCTTACATTTCCTTACAAGTAATTGGATCTCATATGGAGATGTTTAGTGAACTAGAATGGAAAAAATCGAGTGCAACTAAAAAAGAACTAGCTGTAACTATCGTTTGGAATCAGTTTTGTGCAGTGTTAACTGAAACATGGATATCTGACTCATACGGAGTCCGTTTTGGCTCCACAAGTAGTCAAAACGTTTGTGACGACCAGGTGCTTCAAAGGATTCTTTCATAGGTAACTTTTGGGGAACTTTTCTTAAGGAGTTCATTCAGAAACTTTTATAGAAACTTTCTTAATGTGCACTCGACAAACGCATTTCGGGAACATACACAAAGTCCCAGCTATGGACCTAGTGCATCATCATAACCGAGGTCTCTTGCATTTCCCTAAAAGTAATTAGATCTTATATGGACATGTTTTGTCAAGTAGAATGGAAAAAATCGAGTGCAACTACACAAGAACTAGTCTGTAACTGTCGCTCGG
This sequence comes from Aegilops tauschii subsp. strangulata, assembly GCF_002575655.3. Classification (NCBI taxonomy): domain Eukaryota; kingdom Viridiplantae; phylum Streptophyta; class Magnoliopsida; order Poales; family Poaceae; genus Aegilops; species Aegilops tauschii. Next base: position 100,423,694 of record NC_053035.3, on the reverse strand, counting down.
AATCAGTTTTGCGCAGTGTTAACTGAAACATGGATATCTGAATCATACGGAGTCCATTTTAGCTCCACAATTAGTCAAAACGGTTGTGACAACCAGATGCTTCAAAGGATTCTTTAATAGGGAGCTTTTGGAGAACTTTTCTTAAGGAGTTCGTTCAGAAACTTGTATAGAAACTTTCTTAATGAGCACTCGACAAACGCATTTCGAGAACATACACAAAGTCCCAGCTATGGACCTAGTGCATCATCATAACCGAGGTCTCTTTCATTTCCCTACGAGTAATTGGATGTCATATGGAGAGGTTTAGTGAAGTATAATGGAAAAAATCGAGTACAATTACACAAGAAGTAGTCTGTAACTCTCGTTCGGAATCAGTTTTGAGCGGTGTTAACTGAAACATGGATAACTTACTCATACGGAGTCCGTTCTTGGTACACAAGTAGTAAAAATGTTTTCGACGACCAGAGGCTTCAAGGGATTCTTTCATAGGGAACTTTTGGAGAACTTTTCTTAAGGAGTGCATTCAGAAACTTGTATAGAAACTTTCCTAATGAGCACTCGACAAACGCATTTCGAGAACATACACAAATTCCCAACTATGGACCTAGTACATCATCATAACCGAGGTCTCTTGAATTTCCCTAAAAGTAATTGGATCTCATATGGAGATGTTTAGTGAAGTATAATGGAAAAAATCGAGTGCAACTACACAAGAACTAGTCTGTAACTGTCGTTCGGAATCAGTTTTGCGCAGTGTTAACTGAAACATGGATATCTGACTCATAGGGAGTCCGTTTTGGCTCCACAAGTAGTCAAAACATTTGTGACGACCAGATGCTTCAAAGATTCTTTCATAGGGAACTTTTGGAGAACTTCTCTTAAGGAGTCCGTTCAGAAACTTGTATAGAGACTTTCTTAATGAGCACTCGACAAACGCATTTCGAGAACATACACAAAGTCCCAGCTATGGACCTAGTGCATCATCATAACCGAGGTCTCTTGCATTTCCCTACAAGTAATTGGATCTCATATGGAGATGTTTACTGAAGTAGAAAGGAAAAAATCGAGTGCAACTACACAAGAACTAGTTTGTAACTGTCGTTCAGAATCAGTTTTGCGCGGTGTTAACGGAAACAAGGATATCTGACTCATACGGAGTCCGTTTTGGCTCCACAAGTAGTCAAAACGTTTGTGACGACCAGGTGCTTCAATGGATTCTTTCATAGGGAACTTTTGGAGAACATTTCTTAAGGAGTCCGTTCAGAAAGATGTATAGAAACTTTCTTAATGAGCACTCGACAAACACATTTCGAGAACATACACAAAGTCCCAGCTATGGACCTAGTGCGTCATCATAACCGAGGTCTCTTGCATTTCCCTACAAGTAATTGGATCTCATATGGAGATCTTTAGTGAAGTAGAATGGAAAAAATCAAGTGCAACTACACAAGAACTAGTCTGTAACTGTCGTTTGGAATCAGTTTTGCGCAGTGTTAACTGAAACATGGATATCTGACTCATACGGAGTCTGTTTTGGCTCCACAAGTAGTCAAAACGTTTGCGACGACTAGATGCTTCAAAGGATTCTTTCATAGGGAACTTTTGCAGAACTTTTCTTAAGGAGTTCGTTCAGAAAATTGTATAGAAACTTTCCCAATGAGCACTCGACAAACGCATTTCGAGAACATCCACAAAGTCCCAGCTACGCATCAAGTGCATCATCATAACCGAGGTCTCTTACATTTCCTTAAATGTAATTGGATCTCATATGGAGACGTTTAGTGAAGTAGAATGGAAAAAATCAAGTGCAACTACAAAAGAACTAGTCTGTAACTGTCGTTCGGAATCAGTTTTGCGCGGTGTTAACTGTAACATGGATATCTGACTCATACGGAGTCCGTTTTGGCTGCACAAGTAGTCAAAACATTTGTGACGACCAGATGCTTCTAAGTATTCTTTCATAGGGAAGTTTTTGAGAACTTCTCTTATGGAGTTCGTTCAGAAACTTGTATAGAGACTTTCTTAATGAGCACTCGACAAACGCATTTCGAGAACATACACAAAGTCCCAGCTATGGACCTAGTGCATCATCATAACGGAGGTCTCTTGCATTTCCCTACAAGTAATTGGATCTCATATGGAGATCTTTAGTGAAGTAGAATGGAAAAAATCGAGTGCAACTACACAAGAACTAGTCTGTAACTGTCGTTCGGAATCAGTTTTGCGCACTGTTAACTGAAACATGGATATCTGACTCATACGGAGTCCGTTTTGGATCCACAAGTAGTCAAAACGTTCGCGACGACCAGATGCTTCAAAGTATTCTTTCATAGGGAACTTTTGGAGAACTTCTCTTAAGGAGTTCGTTCAGAAACTTGTATAGAGACTTTCTTAATGAGCACTCGACAAACGCATTTCGAGAACATACACAAAGTCCCAGCTATGGACCTAGTGCATCATCATAACCGAGGTCTCTTGCATTTCCCTACAAGTAATTGGATCTCATATGGAGATCTTTAGTGAATTAGAATGGAAAAAATCGAGTGCAACTACACAAGAACTAGTCTGTAACTGTCGTTCGGAATCAGTTTTGCGCAGTGTTAACTGAAACATGGATATCTGAGTAATACGGAGTCCTCTTTGGCTCCACAAGTAGTCAAAACGTTAGTGACGACCAGATGCTGCAAAGGGTTCTTTCACCGGGAACTTTTGGAGAACTTTTCTTAAGGAGTTCATTCAGAAACTTGTATAGAAACTTTCTTAATGAGCACTCGACAAACGCATTTCGAGAACATACACAAAGTCCCAGCTATGGACCTAGTGCATCATCATAACTAAGGTCTCTTGCATTTCCCTACAAGTAATTGTATCTCATATGGAGATGTTTAGTGAACCAGAATGGAACAAATCGAATGTAACTACACAAGAACTAGTCTGTAACTGTCGTTCGGAATCAGTTTTGCGTAGTGTTAACTGAAACATGGATATCTGACTCATACGGAGTCCGTTTTGGCTCCACAAGTAGTCAAAATGTTTGTGACGACCAGATGCTTCAAAGATTCTTTCATAGGGAACTTTTGGAGAACTTTTCTTAAGGAGTCCGTTCAGAAAGTTGTATAGAAACTTTCTTAATGAGCACTCGACAAATGCATTTCGAGACCATACACAAAGTCCCAGCTATGGACCTAGTGCATCATTATAACCGAGGTCTCTTGCATTTCCCTACAAGTAATTGGATCTCATATGGAGATGTTTACTGAAGTAGAAAGGAAAAAATCGAGTGCAACTACACAAAAACTAGTTTGTAACTGTCGTTCAGAATCAGTTTTGCGCGGTGTTAACTGAAACAAGGATATCTGACTCATACAGAGTCCGTTTTGGCTCCACAAGTAGTCAAAACGTTTGTGACGACCATGTGCTTCAATGGATTCTTTCATAGGGAACTTTTGTAGAACTTTTCTTAAGGAGTCCGTTCAGAAAGTTGTATAGAAACTTTCTTAATGAGCACTCGACAAACACATTTCGAGAACATACACAAAGTCCCATCTATGGACCTAGTGCGTCATCATAACCGAGGTCTCTTGAATTTCCCTACAAGTCATTGGATCTCATATGGAGATGTTTAGTGAAGTAGAATGGAAACAATCAAGTGCAACTACAGAAGAACTAGGCTGTAACTGTTGTTCGGAATCAGTTTTGCGCAGTGTTAACTGAAACATGGAAATCTGACTCATACATAGTCTGTTTAGGCTGCACAAGTAGTCAAAACGTTTGTGACGACCAGATGCTTCATAGATTCTTTCATAGTGAACTTCTGGAAAACTTCTCTTAAGGAGTTCGTTCAGAAACTTGTATAGGAACTTTCTTAATGAGCACTCGACAAACGCATTTCGAGAACATACACAAAGTCCCAGCTATGGACCTAGTGCATCATCATAACCGAGGTCTCTTGCATTTCCCTACAAGTAATTGGATCTCATATGGAGATGTTTAGTTAAGTAGAATAGAAAAAATCGAATGCAACTACACAAGAACTAGTGTGTAACTATCGTTCGCAATCAGTTTTGCGCAATGTTAACTGAAACATGATTATCTGACTCATACGGAGGCTGTTTTGCCTCCAAAAGTAGTCAAAACGTTTGTGATGACCAGATGCTTCAAAGGATTCTTCCATAGGGAACTTTCGGAGAACTTTTCTTAAGGAGTTCGTTCGGATATTTGTATAGAAACTTTCTTAATCAGCACTCGACAAACGCATTTCGAGAACATACACAAGGTCCCAGCTATGGACCTAGTGCATCATCGTAACTGAGGTCTCTTGCATTTCCCTACAAGTAATTGGATCTCATATGGAGATGTTCTGTGAAGTCGAATGGAAAAAATCGAATGCAACTACACAAGAACTAGTCTGCAACTGTCGTTCGGAATCAGTTTTGCGCAGTGTTAACTGAAACAGGGATATCTGACTCATACGGAGTCCGTTTTGGCTCCACAAGTAGTCAACACGCTTGTGACGACCAGATGCTTCAAAGGATTCTTTCATAGGGAACTTTTGGAGAACTTTTCTTAAGGAGTTCGTTCAGAAACTTGTATAGAAACTTTCTTAATGAGCACTCGACAAACGCATTTCGAGAACATACACAAAGTCCCAGCTATGGACCTAGTGCATCATCATAACCGAGGTCTCTTGCATTTCCCTACAAGTAATTGGATCTCATATGGAGATGTTTAGTGAAGTAGAATTGAAAAAATCGAATGCATCTACACAAGAAATAGTCTGTAACTGTCGTTCGGAATCAGTTTTGCCAAGTGTTAACAGAAACATGGATATCTGACTCATACAGAGTCCGTTTTGGCTACACAAGTAGTAAAAACGTTTGTGACGACCAGAGGCTTCAAAGGATTCTTTCATAGGGAACTTTTGGAGAACTTTTCTTAAGGAGTTCATTCAGAAACTTGTATGGAAACTTTCTTAATGAGCACTCGACAAAGGCATTTCGAGAACATACACAAAGTCCCAGCTATGGACCTAGTGCATCATCATAACTAAGTCTCTTGCATTTCCCTACAAGTAATTGGATCTCATATGGAGATGTTTAGTGAAGTAGAATGGAAAAAATCGAATGCAACTACACAAGAACTAGTCTGTAACTGTCGTTCGGAATCAGTTTTGCGCAGTGTTAACTGAAACATGGATATCTGACTCATACGGAGTCCGTTTTGGCTCCACAAGTAGTCAAAATGTTTGTGATGACCAGATGCTTCAAAGGATTCTTTCACAGGGAACTTTTGGAGAACTTTTCTTAAGGAGTTCGTTCAAAAACTTGTATAGAAACTTTCTTAATGAGCACTCGACAAACGCATTTCGAGAACATACACAAAGTTCCAGCTATGGACTTAGTGCATCATCATAACTGAGGTCTCTTGCATTTCCCTACAAGTAATTGGATCTCATATGGAGATGTTTAGTGAAGTAGAATGGAAAAAATCAAGTGCAACTACACAAGAATTAGTCTGTAACTGTCGTTCAGAATCAGTTTTGCGCAGTGTTAACTGAAACATGATTATCTGACTCATACGGAGGCTGTTTTGCCTCCAAAAGTAGTCAAAACGTTTGTGACGACTAGATGCTTCAAAGGATTCTTTCATAGGGAACTTTCGGAGAACTTTTCTTAAGGAGCTCGTACGGATACTTGTATAGAAACTTTCTTAATGAGCACACGACAAACGCATTTCGAGAACATACACAAGGTCCCAGCTATGGACCTAGTGCATCATCATAAAGGAGGTCTCTTGCATTTCCCTAGAAGTAATTGGATCTCATATGGAGATGTTCTGTGAAGTCGAATGGAAAAAATCGAATGCAACTACACAAGAACTAGTCTGCAACTGTCGTTCGGAATCAGTTTTGCGCAGTGTTAACTGAAACAGGGATATCTGACTCATACGGAGTCCGTTTTGGCTCCACAAGTAGTCAAAACGTTTGTGACTACCAGATGCTTCAAAGGATTCTTTCATAGGGAACTTTTGGAGAACTTTTCTTAAGGAGTTCGTTCAGAAACTTGTATAGAAACTTTTTAATGAGCACTCGACAAACGCATTTCGACAACATACACAAAGTCCCAGCTATGGACCTAGTGCATCATCATAACCGAGGTCTCTTGCATTTCCCTACAAGTAATTGGATCTCATATGGAGATGTTTACTGAAGTAGAAAGGAAAAAATCGAGTGCAACTACACAAGAACTAGTTTGTAACTGTCGTTCAGAATCAGTTTTGCGCGGTGTTAACTGAAACAAGGATATCTGACTCATACGGAGTCCGTTTTGGCTCACCAAGTAGTCAAAACATTTGTGAAGACCAGGTGCTTCAATGGATTCTTTCATAGGGAACTTTTGGAGAACATTTCTTAAGGATTCCGTTCAGAAAGATGTATAGAAACTTTCTTAATGAGAACTCGACAAACACATTTCGAGAACATACACAAAGTCCCAGCTATGGACCTAGTGCGTCATCATAACCGAGGTCTCTTGAATTTCCCTACAAGTAATTGGATCTCATATGGAGCTCTTTAGTGAAGTAGTATGGAAAAAATCAAGTGCAACTACACAAGAACTAGTCTATAACTGTCGTTTGGAATCAGTTTTGCGCAGTGTTAACTGAAACATGGATATCTGACTCATACGGAGTCCGTTTTGGCTCCACAAGTAGTCAAAACGTTTGCGATGACTAGATGCTTCAAAGGATTCTTTCATAGGGAACTTTTGCAGAACTTTTCTTAAGGAGTTCGTTGAGAAACTTGTATAGAAACTTTCCCAATGAGCACTCGACAAACGCATTTCGAGAACATCCACAAAGTCCCAGCTATGCATCAAGTGCATCATCATAACCGAGGTCTCTTACATTTCCTTAAATGTAATTGGATCTCATATGGAGATGTTTAGTGAAGTAGAATGGAAAAAATCAAGTGCAACTACAAAAGAACTAGTCTGTAACTGTCGTTCGGAATCAGTTTGCGCGGTGTTAACTGTAACATGGATATCTGACTCATACGGAGTCCGTTTTGGCTCCACAAGTAGTCAAAACGTTAGTGACGACCAGATGCTTCAAAGTATTCTTTCATAGGGAACTTTTGGAGAACTTCTCTTATGGAGTTCGTTCAGAAACTTGTATAGAGACTTTCTTAATGAGCACTCGACAAACGAATTTCGAGAACATACACAAAGTCCCAGCTATGGACCTAGTGCATCATCATAACTGAGGTATCTTGCATTTCCCTACAAGTAATTGGATCTCATATGGAGATCTTTAGTGAAGTAGAATGGAAAAAATCGAGTGCAACTACACAAGAACTAGTTTGTAACTGTCGTTCGGAATCAGTTTTGTGCACTGTTAACTGAAACATGGATATCTGACTCATACGGAGTCCGTTTTGGCTCCAAAAGTAGTCAAAACGTTCGTGACGACCAGATGCTTCAAAGTATTCTTTCATAGGGAACTTTTGGAGAACTTCTCTTAAGGAGTTCGTTCAGAAACTTGTATAGAGACTTTCTTAATGAGCACTCGACAAACGCATTTCGAGAACATACACAAAGTCCCAGCTATGGACCTAGTGCATCATCATAACCGAGGTCTCTTGCATTTCCCTACAAGTATTTGGATCTCATATGGAGATCTTTAGAGAATTAGAATGGAAAAAATCGAGTGCAACTACACAAGAACTAGTCTGTAACTGTCGTTCGGAATCAGTTTTGCGCAGTGTTAACTGAAACATGGATATCTGAGTAATACGGAGTCCGCTTTGGCTCCAAAAGTAGTCAAAACGTTAGTGATGACCAGATGCTGCAAAGGGTTCTTTCACCGGGAACTTTTGGAGAACTTTTCTTAAGGAGTTCATTCAGAAACTTGTATAGAAACTTTCTTAATGAGCACTCGACAAACGCATTTCGAGAACATACACAAAGTCCCAGCTATGGACCTAGTGCATCATCATAACTAAGGTCTCTTGCATTTCCCTACAAGTAATTGGATCTCATATGGAGATGTTTAGTGAACCAGAATGGAACAAATCGAATGTAACTACACAAGAACTAGTCTGTAACTGTCGTTCGGAATCAGTTTTGCGTAGTGTTAACTGAAACATGGATATCTGACTCATACGGAGTCCGTTTTGGCTCCACAAGTAGTCAAAATGTTTGTGACGACCAGATGCTTCAAAGATTCTTTCATAGGGAACTTTTGGAGAACTTTTCTTAAGGAGTCCGTTCAGAAAGTTGTATAGAAACTTTCTTAATGATCACTCGACAAATGCATTTCGAGAACATACACAAAGTCCCAGCTATGGACCTAGTGCATCATTATAACCGAGGTCTCTTGCATTTCCCTACAAGTAATTGGATCTCATATGGAGATGTTTACTGAAGTAGAAAGGAAAAAATCGAGTGCAACTACACAAGAACTAGTTTGTAACTGTCGTTCAGAATCGGTTTTGCGCGGTGTTAACTGAAACAAGGATATCTGACTCATAAAGAGTCCGTTTTGGCTCCACAAGTAGTCAAAACGTTTGTGACGACCATGTGCTTCAATGGATTCTTTCATAGGGAACTTTTGTAGAACTTTTCTTAAGGAGTCCGTTCAGAAAGTTGTATAGAAACTTTCTTAATGAGCACTCGACAAACACATTTCGAGAACATACACAAAGTCCCATCTATGGACCTAGTGCGTCATCATAACCGAGGTCTCTTGAGTTTCCCTACAAGTCATTGGATCTCATATGGAGATGTTTAGTGAAGTAGAATGGAAACAATCAAGTGCAACTACAGAAGAACTAGGCTGTAACTGTTGTTCGGAATCAGTTTTGCGCAGTGTTAACTGAAACATGGAAATCTGACTCATACATAGTCTGTTTAGGCTGCACAAGTAGTCAAAACGTTTGTGACGACCAGATGCTTCATAGATTCTTTCATAGTGAACTTCTGGAAAACTTCTCTTAAGGAGTTCGTTCAGAAACTTGTATAGGAACTTTCTTAATGAGCACTCGACAAACGCATTTCGAGAACATACACAAAGTCCCAGCTATGGACCTAGTGCATCATCATAACCGAGGTCTCTTGCATTTCCCTACAAGTAATTGGATCTCATATGGAGATGTTTAGTTAAGTAGAATGGAAAAAATCGAATGCAACTACACAAGAACTAGTCTGTAACTATCGTTCGCAATCAGTTTTGCGCAATGTTAACTGAAACATGATTATCTGACTCATACGGAGGCTGTTTTGCCTCCAAAAGTAGTCAAAACGTTTGTGACGACCAGATGCTTCAAAGGATTCTTCCATAGGGAACTTTCGGAGAACTTTTCTTAAGGAGTTCGTTCGGATATTTGTATAGAAACTTTCTTAATCAGCACTCGACAAACGCATTTCGAGAACATACACAAGGTCCCAGCTATGGACCTACTGCATCATCATAACTGAGGTCTCTTGCATTTCCCTACAAGTAATTGGATCTCATATGGAGATGTTCTGTGAAGTCGAATGGAAAAAATCGAATGCAACTACACAAGAACTAGTCTGCAACTGTCGTTCGGAATCAGTTTTGCGCAGTGTTAACTGAAACAGGGATATCTGACTCATACGGAGTCCGTTTTGGCTCCACAAGTAGTCAACACGTTTGTGACGACCAGATGCTTCAAAGGATTCTTTCATAGGGAACTTTTGGAGAACTTTTCTTAAGGAGTTCGTTCAGAAACTTGTATAGAAACTTTCTTAATGAGCACTCGACAAACGCATTTCGAGAACATACACAAAGTCCCAGCTATGGACCTAGTGCATCATCATAACCGAGGTCTCTTGCATTTCCCTACAAGTAATTGGATCTCATATGGAGATGTTTAGTGAAGTAGAATTGAAAAAATCGAATGCATCTACACAAGAAATAGTCTGTAACTGTCGTTCGGAATCAGTTTTGCCAAGTGTTAACAGAAACATGGATATCTGACTCATACAGAGTCCGTTTTGGCTACACAAGTAGTAAAAACATTTGTGACGGCCAGAGGCTTCAAAGGATTCTTTCATAGGGAACTTTTGGAGAACTTTTCTTAAGGAGTTCATTCAGAAACTTGTATGGAAACTTTCTTAATGAGCACTCGACAAAGGCATTTCGAGAACATACACAAAGTCCCAGCTATGGACCTAGTGCATCATCATAACTAAGTCTCTTGCATTTCCCTACAAGTAATTGGATCTCATATGGAGATGTTTAGTGAAGTAGAATGGAAAAAATCGAATGCAACTACACAAGAACTAGTCTGTAACTGTCGTTCGGAATCAGTTTTGCGCAGTGTTAACTGAAACATGGATATCTGACTCATACGGATTCCGTTTTGGCTCCACAAGTATCAAAAAGTTTGTGACGACCAGATGCTTCAAAGTATTCTTTCATAGGGAACTTTTGGAGAACTTCTCTTAAGGAGTTCGTTCAGAAACTTGTATAGAGACTTTCTTAATGAGCACTCGACAAACGAATTTCGAGAACATACACAAAGTCCCAGCTATGGACCTAGTGCATCATCATAACTGAGGTCTCTTGCATTTCCCTACAAGTAATTGGATCTCATATGGAGATCTTTAGTGAAGTAGAATGGAAAAAATCGAGTGCAACTACACAAGAACTAGTCTGTAACTGTCGTTCGGAATCAGTTTTGCGCACTGTTAACTGAAACATGGATATCTGACTCATACGGAGTCCGTTTTGGATCCACAAGTAGTCAAAACGTTCGTGACGACCAGATGCTTCAAAGTATTCTTTCATAGGGAACTTTCGGAGAACTTTTCTTAAGGAGCTCGTTCGGATACTTGTATAGAAACTTTCTTAATGAGCACACGACAAACGCATTTCGAGAACATACACAAGGTCCCAGCTATGGACCTAGTGCATCATCATAACTGAGGTCTCTTGCATTTCCCTAGAAGTAATTGGATCTCATATGGAGATGTTCTGTGAAGTCGAATGGAAAAAATCGAATGCAACTACACAAGAACTAGTCTGCAACTGTCGTTCGGAATCAGTTTTGCGCAGTGTTAACTGAAACAGGGATATCTGACTCATACGGAGTCCGTTTTGGCTCCACAAGTAGGCAAAAAGTTTGTGACGACCAAATGCTTCAAAGGATTCTTTCATAGGGAACTTTTGGAGAAATTTTCTTAAGGAGTTCGTTCAGAAACTTGTATAGAAACTTTCTTAATGAGCACTCGACAAACGCATTTCGACAACATACACAAAGTCCCAGCTATGGACCTACTGCATCATCATAACTGAGGTCTCTTGCATTTCCCTACAAGTAATTGGATCTCAAATGGAGATGTTTACTGAAGTAGAATGGAAAAAATCGAATGCAACTACACAAGAACTAGTCTGTAACTGTCGTTCGGAATCAGTTTTGCCAAGTGTTAACTGAAACATGGATATATGACTCATACAGAGTCCGTTCTGGCTACACAAGTAGTAAAAACGTTTGTGACGACCAGAGGCTTCAAAGGATTCTTTCATAGGGAACTTTTGGAGAACTTTTCTTACGGAGTTCATTCAGAAACTTGTATAGAAACTTTCTTAATGAGCACTCGACAAACGCATTTCGAGAACATACACAAAGTCCCAGCTATGGACCTAGTGCATCATCATAACTAAGGTCTCTTGCATTTCCCTACAAGTAATTGGATCTCATATGGAGATGGTTAGTGAAGTAGAATGGAACAAATCGAATGCAACTACCCAAGAACAGGTCTGTAACTGTCGTTCGGAATCAGTTTTGCGCAGTGTTAACTGAAACATGGATATCTGACTCATACGGAGTCCGTTTTGGCTCCAAAAGTAGTCAAAACGTTTGTGATGACCAGATGCTTCAAAGGATTCTTTCACAGGGAACTTTTGGAGAACTTTTCTTAAGGAGTTCGTTCAAAAACTTGTATAGAAACTTTCTTAATGAGCACTCGACATACGCATATCGAGAACATACACAAAGTTCCAGCTATGGACCTAGTGCATCATCATAACTGAGGTCTCTTGCATTTCCCTACAAGTAATTGGATCTCATATGGAGATGTTTAGTGAAGTAGAATGGAAAAAATCGAGTGCAACTACACAAGAACTAGTTTGTAACTGTCGTTCAGAATCAGTTTTGCGCGGTGTTAACTGAAACAAGGATATCTGACTCATACAGAGTCCGTTTTGGCTCCACAAGTAGTCAAAACGTTTGTGGCAACTAGATGCTTCAATGGATTCTTTCAGGGAACTTTTGTAGAACTTTTCTTAAGGAGTTCTTTCGGAAACTTGTATAGAAACTTTCTTAATGAGCCCTCGACAAACGCATTTCGAGAACATACACAAGGTCCCTGCTATGGACCTAGTGCATCATCATAACTGAGGTCTCTTGCATTTCCCTACAAGTAATTGGATCTCATATGGAGATGTTCAGTGAAGTCGAATGGAAAAAATCGAATGCAACTACACAAGAACTAGTCTGTAACTGTCGTTCGGAATCAGTTCTGCGCAGTGTTAACTGAAACATGGATATCTGACTCATACGGAGTCCATTTTAGCTCCACAAGTAGTCAAAACGTTTGTGATGACCAGATGCTTCAAACGATTCTTTCATTGGGAACTTTCGGAGAACTTTTCTTAAGGAGTTCGTTAAGAAAGTTGTATAGAAACTTTCTTAATGAGCACTCGACAAACGCATTTCGAGAACATACACAAGGTCCCAGCTATGGACCTAGTGCATCATCATAACTGAGGTCTCTTGCATTTCCCTACAAGTAATTGGATCTCATTTGGAGATGTTCAGTGAAGTCGAATGGAAAAAATCGAATGCAACTACACAAGAACTAGTCTGTAACTGTCGTTCGGAATCAGTTTTGCGCAGTGTTAACTGAAACATGGATATCTGACTCATACGGAGTCTGTTTTGGCTCCACAAGTAGTCAAAACATTTGTGACGACCAGATGCTTCAAAGGATTCTTTCACGGGGAACTTTTGGTGAACTTGTCTTAAGGAGTTCGTTCAGAAACTTGTATAGAAACTTTCTTAATGAGCACTCGACAAACACATTTCGAGAACATACACAAGGTCCCAGCTATGGACCTAGTGCATCATCATAACTGAGGTCTCTTGCATTTCCCGACAAGTAATTGGATCTCATTTGGAGATGTTCAGTGAAGTTGAATGGAAAAAATTGAATGCAACTACACAAGAACTAGTCTGTAACTGTCGTTCGGAATCAGTTTTGCGCAGTGTTAACTGACACATGGATATCTGACTCATACGGAGTCTGTTTTGGCTCCACAAGTAGTCAAAACGTTTGTGATGACCAGATGCTTCAAAGGATACTTTCACAGGGAACTTTTGGAGAACTTTTCTTAAGGAGTTCGTTCAGAAACTTGTATACAAACTTTCTTAATGAGCACTCGACAAACGCATTTCGAGAACATACACAAGGTCCCAGCTATGGACCTAGTGCATCATCATAACTGAGGTCTCTTGCATTTCCCTACAAGTAATTGGATCTCATATGGAGATGTTTAGAGAAGTAGAATGGAAAAAATCAAATGCAACTACACAAGAACTAGTCTGTAACTGTCGTTCGGAATCAGTTTTGCGCAGTGTTAACTGAAACATGGATATCTAACTCATACGGAGTCCGTTTTGGCTCCAAAAGTAGTAAAAACGTTTGTGACGACTAGATGCTTCACAGGATTCTTTCATAGGGATCTTTCGGAGAACTTTTCTAAAGGAGTTCGTTCGGAAACTTGTATAGAAACTTTCATAATGAGCACTCGACAAACGCATTTCGAGAACATACACAAGGTCCCAGCTATGGACCTAGTGCATCATCATAACTGAGGTCTCTTGCATTTCCCTACAAGTAATTGGAACTCATATGGAGATGTTTAGTGAAGTAGAATGGAAAAAATGGAATGCAACCACACAAGAACTAGTCTGTAACTGTCGTTCGGAATCAGTTTTGCGCAGTGTTAACTGAAACATGATTATCTAACTCATACGGAGTCTGTTTTGGCTCCACAATTAGTCAAAATGTTTGTGACGACTAGATGCTTCAAACGATTCTTTCATAGGGAACTTTCGGAGAACTTTTCTTCAGAAGTTCGTTCGGAAACTTGTGTAGAAACTTTCTTAATGAGCACTCGACAAACGCATTTCGAGAACATACACAAGGTCCCAGCTATGGACCTAGTGCATCATCATAACTGAGGTCTCTTGCATTTCCCTACAAGTAATTGGATCTCATTTGGAGATGTTCAGTGAAGTCGAATGGAAAAAATCGAATGCAACTACACAAGAACTAGTCTGTAACTGTCGTTCGGAATCAGTTTTGCGCAGTGTTAACTGAAACATGGATATCTGACTCATACGGAGTCTGTTTTGGCTGCACAAGTAGTCAAAACATTTGTGACGACCAGATGCTTCAAAGGATTCTTTCACAGGGAACTTTTGGCGAACTTTTCTTAAGGAGTTCGTTCAGAAACTTGTATAGAAACTTTCTTAATGAGCACTCGACAAACACATTTCGAGAACATACACAAGGTCCCAGCTATGGACCTAGTGCATCATCATAACTGAGGTCTCTTGCATTTCCCTACAAGTAATTGGATCTCATATGGAGATGTTTAGTGAAGTAGAATGGAAAAAATCGAATGCAACTACGCAAGAACTTGTCTGTAACTGTCGTTCGGAATCAGTTTTGCGCAGTGTTAACTGAAACATGATTATCTGACTCATACGGAGCCTGTTTTGGCTCCACAACTAGTCAAAACATTTGTGACGACTAGATGCTTCAAAGGATTCTTTCATAGGGAACTTTCGGAGAACTTTTCTTAAGGAGTTCTTTCGGAAACTTGTATAGAAACTTTCTTAATGAGCACTCGACAAACGCATTTCGAGAACATACACAAGGTCCCAGCTATGGACCTAGTGCATCATCATAACTGAGGTCTCTGGCATTTCCCTACAAGTAATTGGATCTCATATGGAGATGTTCAGTGAAGTCGAATGGAAAAAATCGAATGCAACTACACAAGAACTAGTTTGTAACTGTCGTTCGGAATCAGTTTTGCGCAGTGTTAACTGAAACATGGATATCGGACTCATACGGAGTCCGTTTTGGCTCCACAAGTAGTCAAAACGTTTGTGACGACCAGATGCTTCAAAGGATTCTTTCATAGGGAACTTTTGGAGAACTTTTCTTAAGGAGTTCATTCAGAAACTTCTATAAAAACCTTCTTAATGAGCACTCGACAAACGCATTTCGAGAACATACACAAAGTACCAGCTATGGACCTAGTGCATCATCATAACTAAGGTCTCTTGCATTTCCCTACAAGTAATGGGATCTCATATGGAGATGTTTAGTGAAGTAGAATGGAAAAAAATCGAATGCAACTACACAAGAACTAGTCTGTAACTGTCGTTCGGAATCAGGTTTGCGCAGTGTTAACTGAAACATGATTATCTGACTCACACGGAGTCCGTTTTGGCTCCACAAGTAGTCAAAACGTTTGTGATTACCAGATGCTTCAAAGGATTCTTTCATAGGGAACTTTCGGAGAACTTTTCTAAAGGAGTTCGTTCGGAAACTTGTATAGAAACTTTCTTAATGAGCACTCGACAAACGCATTTCGAGAACATACACAAGGTCCCAGCTATGGACCTAGTGCATCATCATAACTGAGGTCTCTTGCATTTCCCTACAAGTAATTGGATCTCATTTGGAGATGTTCAGTGAAGTCTAATGGAAAAAATCGAATGCAACTACACAAGAACTAATCTGTAACTGTCGTTCGGAATCAGTTTTGCACAGTGTTAACTGAAACATGGATATCTGACTCATACAGAGTCTGTTTTGGCTCCACAAGTAGTCAAAACGTTTGTGATGACCAGATGCTTCAAAGGATACTTTCAAAGGGAACTTTTGGAGAACTTTTCTTAAGGAGTTCGTTTAGAAACTTGTATAGAAACTTTCTTAATGAGCACTCGACAAACGCATTTCGAGAACATACACAAGGTCCCAGCTATGGACCTAGTGCATCATCATAACTGAGGTATCTTGCATTTCCCTACAAGTAATTGGATCTCATATGGAGATGTTTAGTGAAGTAGAATGGAAAAAATCGAATGAAACTACACAAGAACTAGTCAGTAACTGTCGTTCGGAATCAGTTTTGCGCAGTGTTAACTGAAACATGGATATCTAACTCATACGGAGTCCGTTTTGGCTCCACAAGTAGTCAAAACGTTTATGACGACTAGATGCTTCAAAGGATTCTTTCATAGGGAACTTTCGGAGAACTTTTCTTAAGGAGTTCTTTCGGAAACTTGTATAGAAACTTTCTTAATGAGCACTCGACAAATGCATTTTGAGAACATACACAAGGTCCCAGCTATGGACCTAGTGCATCATCATAACTGAGGTCTCTTGCATTTCCCTACAAGTAATTGGATCGCATATGGAGATGTTCAGTGAAGTCGAATGGAAAAAATCGAATGCAACTACACAAGAACTAGTCTGTAACTGTCGTTCGGAATCAGTTTTGCGCAGTGTTAACTGAAACATGGATATCTGACTCATACGGAGTCCGTTTTGGCTCCACAAGTAGTCAAAACGTTTGTGACGACCAGATGCTTCAAAGGATTCTTTCATAGGGAACTTTTGGTGAACTTTTCTTAAGGAGTTCATTCAGAAACTTGTGTAGAAACTTTCTTAATGAGCACTCGACAAACGCATTTCGAGAACATACACAAAGTCCCAGCTATGGACCTAGTGCATCATCATAACTGAGGTCTCTTGCATTTCCCTACAAGTAATTGGATCTCATTTGGAGATGTTCAGTGAAGTTGAATGGAAAAAATTGAATGCAACTACACAAGAACTAGTCTGTAACTGTCGTTCGGAATCAGTTTTGCGCAGTGTTAACTGACACATGGATATCTGACTCATACGGAGTCTGTTTTGGCTCCACAAGTAGTCAAAACGTTTGTGATGACCAGATGCTTCAAAGGATACTTTCACAGGGAACTTTTGGAGAACTTTTCTTAAGGAGTTCGTTCAGAAACTTGTATACAAACTTTCTTAATGAGCACTCGACAAACGCATTTCGAGAACATACACAAGGTCCCAGCTATGGACCTAGTGCATCATCATAACTGAGGTCTCTTGCATTTCCCTACAAGTAATTGGATCTCATATGGAGATGTTTAGAGAAGTAGAATGGAAAAAATCAAATGCAACTACACAAGAACTAGTCTGTAACTGTCGTTCGGAATCAGTTTTGCGCAGTGTTAACTGAAACATGGATATCTAACTCATACGGAGTCCGTTTTGGCTCCAAAAGTAGTAAAAACGTTTGTGACGACTAGATGCTTCACAGGATTCTTTCATAGGGATCTTTCGGAGAACTTTTCTAAAGGAGTTCGTTCGGAAACTTGTATAGAAACTTTCATAATGAGCACTCGACAAACGCATTTCGAGAACATACACAAGGTCCCAGCTATGGACCTAGTGCATCATCATAACTGAGGTCTCTTGCATTTCCCTACAAGTAATTGGAACGCATATGGAGATGTTTAGTGAAGTAGAATGGAAAAAATGGAATGCAACCACACAAGAACTAGTCTGTAACTGTCGTTCGGAATCAGTTTTGCGCAGTGTTAACTGAAACATGATTATCTAACTCATACGGAGTCTGTTTTGGCTCCACAATTAGTCAAAACGTTTGTGACGACTAGATGCTTCAAACGATTCTTTCATAGGGAACTTTCGGAGAACTTTTCTTCAGAAGTTCGTTCGGAAACTTGTGTAGAAACTTTCTTAATGAGCACTCGACAAACGCATTTCGAGAACATACACAAGGTCCGAGCTATGGACCTAGTGCATCATCATAACTGAGGTCTCTTGCATTTCCCTACAAGTAATTGGATCTCATTTGGAGATGTTCAGTGAAGTCGAATGGAAAAAATCGAATGCAACTACACAAGAACTAGTCTGTAACTGTCGTTCGGAATCAGTTTTGCGCAGTGTTAACTGAAACATGGATATCTGACTCATACGGAGTCTGTTTTGGCTGCACAAGTAGTCAAAACATTTGTGACGACCAGATGCTTCAAAGGATTCTTTCACAGGGAACTTTTGGCGAACTTTTCTTAAGGAGTTCGTTCAGAAACTTGTATAGAAACTTTCTTAATGAGCACTCGACAAACACATTTCGAGAACATACACAAGGTCCCAGCTATGGACCTAGTGCATCATCATAACTGAGGTCTCTTGCATTTCCCTACAAGTAATTGGATCTCATATGGAGATGTTTAGTGAAGTAGAATGGAAAAAATCGAATGCAACTACGCAAGAACTTGTCTGTAACTGTCGTTCGGAATCAGTTTTGCGCAGTGTTAACTGAAACATGATTATCTGACTCATACGGAGCCTGTTTTGGCTCCACAACTAGTCAAAACATTTGTGACGACTAGATGCTTCAAAGGATTCTTTCATAGGGAACTTTCGGAGAACTTTTCTTAAGGAGTTCTTTCGGAAACTTGTATAGAAACTTTCTTAATGAGCACTCGACAAACGCATTTCGAGAACATACACAAGGTCCCAGCTATGGACCTAGTGCATCATCATAACTGAGGTCTCTGGCATTTCCCTACAAGTAATTGGATCTCATATGGAGATGTTCAGTGAAGTCGAATGGAAAAAATCGAATGCAACTACACAAGAACTAGTTTGTAACTGTCGTTCGGAATCAGTTTTGCGCAGTGTTAACTGAAACATGGATATCGGACTCATACGGAGTCCGTTTTGGCTCCACAAGTAGTCAAAACGTTTGTGACGACCAGATGCTTCAAAGGATTCTTTCATAGGGAACTTTTGGAGAACTTTTCTTAAGGAGTTCATTCAGAAACTTCTATAAAAACCTTCTTAATGAGCACTCGACAAACGCATTTCGAGAACATACACAAAGTACCAGCTATGGACCTAGTGCATCATCATAACTAAGGTCTCTTGCATTTCCCTACAAGTAATGGGATCTCATATGGAGATGTTTAGTGAAGTAGAATGGAAAAAAATCGAATGCAACTACACAAGAACTAGTCTGTAACTGTCGTTCGGAATCAGGTTTGCGCAGTGTTAACTGAAACATGATTATCTGACTCACACGGAGTCCGTTTTGGCTCCACAAGTAGTCAAAACGTTTGTGATTACCAGATGCTTCAAAGGATTCTTTCATAGGGAACTTTCGGAGAACTTTTCTAAAGGAGTTCGTTCGGAAACTTGTATAGAAACTTTCTTAATGAGCACTCGACAAACGCATTTCGAGAACATACACAAGGTCCCAGCTATGGACCTAGTGCATCATCATAACTGAGGTCTCTTGCATTTCCCTACAAGTAATTGGATCTCATTTGGAGATGTTCAGTGAAGTCTAATGGAAAAAATCGAATGCAACTACACAAGAACTAATCTGTAACTGTCGTTCGGAATCAGTTTTGCACAGTGTTAACTGAAACATGGATATCTGACTCATACAGAGTCTGTTTTGGCTCCACAAGTAGTCAAAACGTTTGTGATGACCAGATGCTTCAAAGGATACTTTCAAAGGGAACTTTTGGAGAACTTTTCTTAAGGAGTTCATTTAGAAACTTGTATAGAAACTTTCTTAATGAGCACTCGACAAACGCATTTCGAGAACATACACAAGGTCCCAGCTATGGACCTAGTGCATCATCATAACTGAGGTATCTTGCATTTCCCTACAAGTAATTGGATCTCATATGGAGATGTTTAGTGAAGTAGAATGGAAAAAATCGAATGAAACTACACAAGAACTAGTCAGTAACTGTCGTTCGGAATCAGTTTTGCGCAGTGTTAACTGAAACATGGATATCTAACTCATACGGAGTCCGTTTTGGCTCCACAAGTAGTCAAAACGTTTATGACGACTAGATGCTTCAAAGGATTCTTTCATAGGGAACTTTCGGAGAACTTTTCTTAAGGAGTTCTTTCGGAAACTTGTATAGAAACTTTCTTAATGAGCACTCGACAAATGCATTTTGAGAACATACACAAGGTCCCAGCTATGGACCTAGTGCATCATCATAACTGAGGTCTCTTGCATTTCCCTACAAGTAATTGGATCGCATATGGAGATGTTCAGTGAAGTCGAATGGAAAAAATCGAATGCAACTACACAAGAACTAGTCTGTAACTGTCGTTCGGAATCAGTTTTGCGCAGTGTTAACTGAAACATGGATATCTGACTCATACGGAGTCCGTTTTGGCTCCACAAGTAGTCAAAACGTTTGTGACGACCAGATGCTTCAAAGGATTCTTTCATAGGGAACTTTTGGTGAACTTTTCTTAAGGAGTTCATTCAGAAACTTGTGTAGAAACTTTCTTAATGAGCACTCGACAAACGCATTTCGAGAACATACACAAAGTCCCAGCTATGGACCTAGTGCATCATCATAACTGAGGTCTCTTGCATTTCCCTACAAGTAATTGGATCTCATATGGAGATGTTTAGTGAAGTAGAATGGAAAAAATCGAATGCAACTACGCAAGAACTTGTCTGTAACTGTCGTTCGGAATCAGTTTTGCGCAGTGTTAACTGAAACATGATTATCTGACTCATACGGAGCCTGTTTTGGCTCCACAACTAGTCAAAACATTTGTGACGACTAGATGCTTCAAAGGATTCTTTCATAGGGAACTTTTGGTGAACTTTTCTTAAGGAGTTCATTCAGAAACTTGTATAGAAACTTTCTTAATGAGCACTCGACAAACGCATTTCGAGAACATACACAAGGTCCCAGCTATGGACCTAGTGCATCATCATAACTGAGGTCTCTGGCATTTTCCTACAAGTAATTGGATCTCATATGGAGATGTTCAGTGAAGTCGAATGGAAAAAATCGAATGCAACTACACAAGAACTAGTTTGTAACTGTCGTTCGGAATCAGTTTTGCGCAGTGTTAACTGAAACATGGATATCGGACTCATACGGAGTCCGTTTTGGCTCCACAAGTAGTCAAAACGTTTGTGACGACCAGATTCTTCAAAGGATTCTTTCATAGGGAACTTTTGGAGAACTTTTCTTAAGGAGTTCATTCAGAAACTTCTATAAAAACCTTCTTAATGAGCACTCGACAAACGCATTTCGAGAACATACACAAAGTACCAGCTATGGACCTAGTGCATCATCATAACTAAGGTCTCTTGCATTTCCCTACAAGTAATGGGATCTCATATGGAGATGTTTAGTGAAGTAGAATGGAAAAAAATCGAATGCAACTACACAAGAACTAGTCTGTAACTGTCGTTCGGAATCAGGTTTGCGCAGTGTTAACTGAAACATGATTATCTGACTCATACGGAGTTCGTTTTGGCTCCACAAGTAGTCAAAACGTTTGTGATTACCAGATGCTTCAAAGGATTCTTTCATAGGGAACTTTCGGAGAACTTTTCTAAAGGAGTTCGTTCGGAAACTTGTATAGAAACTTTCTTAATGAGCACTCGACAAACGCATTTCGAGAACATACACAAGGTCCCAGCTATGGACCTAGTGCATCATCATAACTGAGGTCTCTTGCATTTCCCTACAAGTAATTGGATCTCATTTGGAGATGTTCAGTGAAGTCTAATGGAAAAAATCGAATGCAACTACACAAGAACTAATCCGTAACTGTCGTTCGGAATCAGTTTTGCACAGTGTTAACTGAAACATGGATATCTGACTCATACAGAGTCTGTTTTGGCTCCACAAGTAGTCAAAACGTTTGTGATGACCAGATGCTTCAAAGGATACTTTCAAAGGGAACTTTTGGAGAACTTTTCTTAAGGAGTTCGTTTAGAAACTTGTATAGAAACTTTCTTAATGAGCACTCGACAAACGCATTTCGAGAACATACACAAGGTCCCAGCTATGGACCTAGTGCATCATCATAACTGAGGTATCTTGCATTTCCCTACAAGTAATTGGATCTCATATGGAGATGTTTAGTGAAGTAGAATGGAAAAAATCGAATGAAACTACACAAGAACTAGTCAGTAACTGTCGTTCGGAATCAGTTTTGCGCAGTGTTAACTGAAACATGGATATCTAACTCATACGGAGTCCGTTTTAGCTCCACAAGTAGTCAAAACGTTTATGACGACTAGATACTTCAAAGGATTCTTTCATAGGGAACTTTCGGAGAACTTTTCTTAAGGAGTTCTTTCGGAAACTTGTATAGAAACTTTCTTAATGAGCACTCGACAAATGCATTTTGAGAACATACACAAGGTCCCAGCTATGGACCTAGTGCATCATCATAACTGAGGTCTCTTGCATTTCCCTACAAGTAATTGGATCGCATATGGAGATGTTTAGTGAAGTCGAATGGAAAAAATCGAATGCAACTACACAAGAACTAGTCTGTAACTGTCGTTCGGAATCAGTTTTGCGCAGTGTTAACTGAAACATGGATATCTGACTCATACGGAGTCCGTTTTGGCTCCACAAGTAGTCAAAACGTTTGTGATGACCAGATGCTTCAAAGGATTCTTTCATAGGGAACTTTTGGTGAACTTTTCTTAAGGAGTTCATTCAGAAACTTGTATAGAAACTTTCTTAATGAGCACTCGACAAACGCATTTCGAGAACATACACAAAGTCCCAGCTATGGACCTAGTGCATCATCATAACTGAGGTCTCTTGCATTGCCCTACAATAATTGGATCTCATATGGAGATGTTTAGTGAAGTAGAATGGAAAAAATCGAATGCAACTACACAAGAACTAGTCTGTAACTGTCGTTCGGAATCAGTATTGCCAAGTGTTAACTGAAACATGGATATCTGACTCATACAGAGTCAGTTTTGGCTCCACAAGTAGTAAAAACGTTTGTGACGACCAGATGCTTCAAAGGATTCTTTCATAGGGAACTTTTGGAGAACTTTTCTTAAGGAGTTCATTCAGAAACTTGTGTAGAAACTTTCTTAATGAGCAGTCGACAAACGCATTTCGAGAACATACACAAAGTCCCAGTTATGTACCTAGGGCATCATCATAACTAAGGTCTCTTGCATTTCCCTACATGTAACTGGATCTCATATGGAGATGTTTAGTGAAGTAGAATGGAAAAAATCGAATGCAACTACACAAGAACTAGTCTGTAACTGTCCTTCGGAATCAGTTTTGCGCAGTGTTAACTGAAACATGGATATCTGACTCATACGGAGTCCGTTTTGGCTCCACAAGTAGTCAAAACATTTCTGATGACCAGATGCTTCAAAGGATTCTTTCATCGGGAACTTTTGGAGAACTTTTCTTAAGGAGTTCGTTCAAAAACTTGTATAGAAACTTTCTTAATGAGCACTCGACAAACGCATTTCGAGAACATACACAAAGTTCCAGCTATGGACCTAGTGCATCATCATAACTGAGGTCTCTTGCATTTCCCTACAAGTAATTGGATCTCATATGGAGATGTTTAGTGAAGTAGAATGGAAAAAATCAAATGCAACTACACAAGAAGTAGTCTGCAACTGTCGTTCGGAATGAGTTTTGCGCAGTGTTAACTGAAACATGGATATCTGACTCATACGGAGTCCGTTTTCGCTCCACAAGTAGTAAAAATGTTTGTGATGACCAGATGCTTCAAAGCATTTTTTCATAGGGAACTTTTGGAGAACTTTTCTTAAGGAGTACGTTCAGAAACTTGTATAGAAACTTTCTTAATGAGCACTCGGCAAACGCATTTCGAGAACATACACAAAGTCCCAGCTATGGACCTAGTGCATCATTATAATCGAGGTCTTTTGCATTTCCCTACAAGTAATTGGATCTCATATGGATGTTGGAAATCGTAGCATAATTTTAAAATTTTCCTACGTTCACCAAGATGCATCTATGGAGTATACTAGCAACGAGGGGAAGGGAGTGCATCTACATACCCTTGTAGATCGCGAGCGGAAGCGTTCCAATGAACGTGGATGACGGAGTCATACTCGCCGTGATCCAAATCACCGATGACCGAGTGCCGAACGGACGACACCTCCGCATTCAACACACGTACGGTGCAGCGACGTCTCCTCCTTCTTGATCCAGCAAGGGGGAAGGAGAGGTTGATGGAGATCCAACAGCATGACAGCGTGGTGGTGGATGTAGCGGGTCTCGGCAGGGCTTTCCTAAGCTTCTGCGAGAGAGAGAGAGGTGTTGCAGGGGAGGAGGGAGGCGCCCAAGGCTGTTGTGTGCTGCCCTCCCTCCCCCCCTTTATATAGGCCCCCTGGGGGGGCGCCGGCCCCAAGAGATGGGATCTCAAGGGGGGGCGGCGGCCACAAGGGGGAAAGGGGTTGCCTTGCCCCCCAAGGCAAGGGGGAACTCCCCCCTAGGGTTCCCAACCCTAGGCGCATGGGGAGGCCCAAGGGGGCGCCCCAGCCCACTAAGGGCTGGTTCCCTTCAACTTTCAGCCCACGGGACCCTCCGGGATAGGTGGCCCCACCCGGTGGACCCCCGGGACCCTTCCGGTGGTCCCGGTACAATACCGGTAACCCCCGAAACTTTCCCGGTGGCCGAAACTGGACTTCCTATATATAATTCTTCACCTCCGGACCATTCCGGAACCTCTCGTGACGTCCGGGATCTCATCCGGGACTCGGAACAACTTTTGGGTTTCCGCATACATATATCTCTACAACCCTAGCATCACCGGACCTTAAGTGTGTAGACCCTACGGGTTCGGGAGACATGCAGACATGACCGAGACGCCTCTCCGGTCAATAACCAACAGCGGGATCTGGATACCCATGTTGGATCCCACATGTTCCACGATGATCTCATCGAATGAACCACGGTGTCGAGGATTCAGTCAATCCCGTATGCAATTCCCTTTGTCAATCGGTATGTTACTTGCCCGAGATTCGATCGTCGGTATCCCAATACCTTGTTCAATCTCGTTACCGGCAAGTCTCTTTACTCGTACCGCAATGCATGATCCCGTGACTAATGCCTTAGTCACTTTGTGCTCATTATGATGATGCATTACCGAGTGGGCCCAGAGATACCTCTCCATCACACGGAGTGACAAATCCCAGTCTCGATCCGTGCCAACCCAACAGACACTTTCGGAGATACCCGTAGTGCACCTTTATAGTCACCCAGTTACGTTGTGACGTTTGGCACACCCAAAGCACTCCTACGGTATCCGGGAGTTGCACGATCTCATGGTCTAAGGAAAAGATACTTGACATTTGAAAAAGCTCTAGCAAACGAAACTACACGATCTTTTATGCTATGCTTAGGATTGGGTCTTGTCCATCACATCATTCTCCTAATGATGTGATCCCGTTATCAATGACATCCAATGTCCATAGTCAGGAAACCATGACTATCTGTTGATCAACGAGCTAGTCAACTAGAGGCTTACTAGGGACACGTTGTGGTCTATGTATTCACACATGTATTACGATTTCCGGACAATACAATTATAGCATGAATAATAGACAATTACCATGAACAAAGAAATATAATAATAACCATTTATTATTGCCTCTAGGGCATATTTCCAACAGTCTCCCACTTGCACTAGAGTCAATAATCTAGTTACATTGTGATGAATCGAACACCCATTGCGTCCTGGTGTTGATCATGTTTTGCCCTAGGGAGAGGTTTAGTCAACGGATCTGCTACATTCAGGTCCGTGTGTACTTTACAAATATCTATGTCTCCATTTTGAACACTTTCACGAATGGAGTTGAAGCGACGCTTGATATGCCTGGTCTTCCTGTGAAACCTGGGCTCCTTCGCAAGGGCAATAGCTCCAGTGTTGTCACAGAAGAGAGTCATCGGGCCCGACGCATTGGGAATCACCCCTAGGTCGGTAATGAACTCCTTCATCCAGACTGCTTCCTGTGCTGCCTCCGAGGCTGCCATGTACTCCGCTTCACATGTAGATCCCGCCACGACGCTTTGCTTGCAACTGCACCAGCTTACTGCTCCTCCATTCAAAATATACACGTATCCGGTTTGTGACTTCGAGTCACCCAGATCTGTGTCGAAGCTAGCGTCGACGTAACCCTTTACGATGAGCTCTTCGTCACCTCCATAAACGAGAAACATATCCTTAGTCCTCTTCAGGTACTTCAGGATATTCTTGACCGTTGTCCAGTGTTCCATGCCGGGATTACTTTGGTATCTTCCTACCAAACTTACGGCAAGGTTTACATCAGGTCTGGTACACAGCATGGCATACATAATAGCCCTATGGCCGAGGCATAGGGGATGACACTCATCTTTTCTATATCTTCTGCCGTGGTCGGGCATTGAGCCGTGCTCAATTGCACACCTTGCAATACAGGCAAGAACCCCTTCTTGGACTGATCCATACTGAACTTCTTCAATATCTTGTCAAGGTATGTACTCTGTGAAAGACCAATGAGGCGTCTTGATCTATCTCTATAGATCTTGATGCCTAATATATAAGCAGCTTCTTCAAGGTCCTTCATTGAAAAACACTTATTCAAATAGGCCTTTATACTTTCCAAGAATTCTATATCATTTCCCATCAACAGTATGTCATCCACATATAATATGAGAAATGCTACACAGCTCCCACTCACTTTCTAGTAAACACAGACTTCTCCATAAGTCTGTGTGAACCCAAACGCTTTGATCATCTCATCAAAGCGAATGTTCCAACTCCGAGATGCTTGCACCAGCCCATAAATTGAGCGCTGGAGCTTGCATACTTTGTTAGCATTCTTAGGATCGACAAAACCTTCCGGCTGCATCATATACAACTCTTCCTTAAGGAAGCCATTAAGGAATGCCGTTTTGACGTCCATCTGCCATATCTCATAATCATAGTATGCGGCAATTGCTAACATGATTCGGACGGACTTCAGCTTCGCTACGGGTGAGAAAGTCTCATCGTAGTCAACCCCTTGAACTTGTCGATAACCCTTAGCGACAAGTCGAGCTTTGTAGATGATCACATTACCATCTGCGTCCATCTTCTTCTTAAAGATCCATTTGTTTTCTATGGCTCGCCGCTCATCGGGCAAGTCAGTCAAAGTCCATACTTTGTTTTCATACATGGATTCTATCTCGGATTTCATGGCTTCTAGCCATTTGTCGGAATCCGGGCCCGCCATCGCTTCTTCATAGTTTGAAGGTTCACCGTTGTCTAACAACATGATTTCCAGGACAGGGTTGCCGTACCACTCTGGTGCGGAACGTGTCCTTGTGGACCTACGAAGTTCAGTAACTTGATCCGAAGCTTCATGATCAGCATCATTAACTTCCTCCCTAGTCGGTGTAGGCACCACAGGAACATTTTCCCGTGCTGCGCTACTTTCCGGTTCGGAAGGGGTGACTATCACCTCATCAAGTTCCACTTTCCTCCCACTCAATTCTTTCGAGAGAAACTCCTTCTCCAGAAAGGACCCGTTCTTGGCAACGAAGATCTTGCCTTCGGATCTGAGGTAGAAGGTATACCCAATAGTTTCCTTAGGGTATCCTATGAAGACGCATTTTTCCGACTTGGGTTCGAGCTTTTCAGGTTGAAGTTTCTTGACATAAGCATCGCATCCCCAAACTTTTAGAAACGACAGCTTAGGTTTCTTCCCAAACCATAATTCATACGGTGTCGTCTCAACGGATTTAGACGGAGCCCTATTTAAAGTGAATGCGGCAGTCTCTAAAGCATAGCCCCAAAATGAGAGCGGTAAATCTGTAAGAGACATCATAGATCGCACCATATCCAATAGAGTGCGATTACGACGTTCGGACAAACCATTTCTCTGAGGTGTTCCAGGCGGCGTGAGTTGTGAAACTATTCCACATTTCCTTAAGTGTGTACCAAATTCGTGACTTAAATATTCTCCTCCACGATCTGATCATAAGAATTTTATTTTTCTGTCACGTTGATTCTCAACCTCACTCTGAAATTCCTTGAACTTTTCAAAGGTTTCAGACTTGTGTTTCATTAGGTAGACATACCCATATCTACTTAAGTCATCAGTGAGAGTGAGAACATAACGATATCCTCCGCGAGCCTCAACACTCATTGGACCGCACACATCGGTATGTATGATTTCCAATAGGTTGGTTGCTCGCTCCATTGTTCTGGAGAACGGAGTCTTGGTCATCTTACCCATGAGGCATGGTTCGCACGTGTCAAATGATTCGTAATCAAGAGACTCCAAAAGTCCATCTGCATGGAGCTTCTTCATGCGCTTGACACCAATGTGACCAAGGCGGCAGTGCCACAAGTATGTGGGACTATCGTTATCAACTTTACATCTTTTGGTATTCACACTATGAACATGTGTAACATCACGTTCGAGATTCATCAAAAATAAACCATTGACCAGCGGGGCATGACCATAAAACATATCTCTCAAATAAATAGAACAACCATTATTCTCAGATTTAAATGAGTAGCCATCTCGAATTAAACGAGATCCAGATACAATGTTCATGCTCAAAGCTGGCACTAAATAACAATTATTGAGGTTTAAAACTAATCCCGTGGGTAGATGCAGAGGTAGCGTGCCAACGGCAATCACATCGACCTTGGAACCATTCCCGACGCGCATCGTCACCTCGTCCTTTGCCAGTCTCCGTTTATTCCGTAGTTCCTGTTTTGAGTTACAAATATGAGCAACCGCACCGGTATCAAATACCCAGGAGCTACTACGAGTACTGGTAAGGTACACATCAATTACTAGTATATCACATATACCTTGGGTGTTGCCGGCCTTCTTCTTGTCCGCTAAATATTTGGGGCAGTTCCGCTTCCAGTGACCACTTCCCTTGCAATAAAAGCACTCAGTCTCGGGCTTGGGTCCATTCCTTGACTTCTTCCCAGTAACTGGTTTACCGGGCGCGGCAACTCCCTTGCCGTCCTTCTTGAAGTTCTTCTTACCCTTGCCCTTCTTGAACTTAGTGGTTTTATTCACCATCAACACTTGATGTTCTTTTCTGATCTCCCCTTCCGCTGATTTCAGCATTGAATATACCTCGGGAATGGTCTTTTCCATCCCCTGCATATTGTAGTTCATCACAAAGCTCTTGTAGCTTGGTGGAAGCGACTGGAGGATTCTGTCAATGACCGCGTCATCCGGGAGATTAACTCCCAGCTGAGACAAGCGGTTGTGCAACCCAGACATTCTGAGTATGTGCTCACTAACAAAACTGTTCTCCTCCATTTTACAGCTGAAGAACTTGTTGGAGACATCATATCTCTCGACCCGGGCATGAGCTTGAAAAACCAGTTTCAGCTCCTCGAACATCTCGTATGCTCCATGTTTCTCAAAACGCTTTTGGAGACCCGGTTCTAAGCTGTAAAGCATGCCGCACTGAACGAGGGAGTAATCATCAGCACGTGATTGCCAAGCGTTCATAACGTCTTGGTTCTCTGGGATTGGTGCTTCACCTAGCGGTGCTTCCAAGACATAATCTTTCTTGGCTACTATGAGGATGATCCTCAGGCTCCGAACCCAGTCCGTATAGTTGCTGCCATCATCTTTCAGCTTGGTTTTCTCTAGGAACGCGTTGAAATTGAGGACAACGTTGGCCATTTGATCTACAATACATAGTGTAAAGATTTTAGACTAAGTTCATGATAATTAAGTTCATATAATCAAATTATTTAATGAACTCCCACTCAGATAGACATCCCTCTAGTCATCTAAGTGAAACATGATCCGAATTCGACTAGGCCGTGTCCGATCATCACGTGAGACGGACTCGTCAAGATCGGTGAACATCTCCATGTTGATCGTATCTTCTATACGACTCATGCTCGACCTTTCGGTCCTCCGTGTTCCGAGGCCATGTCTGTACATGCTAGGCTCGTCAAGTCAACCTAAGTGTATTGCGTGTGTTCCGAGGCCATGTCTGTACATGCTAGGCTCGTCAACACCCGTTGTATTCGAACGTTAGAATCTATCACACCCGATCATCACGTGGTGCTTCGAAACAACGAACCTTTGCAACGGTGCACAGTTAGGGTGAACACTTTCTTGAAATTATTATAAGGGATCATCTTACTTACTACCGTCGTTCTAAGCAAATAAGATGCAAAAACATGATAAACATCACATGCAATCAAACAGTGACATGATATGGCCAATATCATCATGCTCCTTTGATCTCCATCTTCGGGGCACCATGATCATCTTCGTCACCGGCATGACACCATGATCTCCATCATCATGATCTCCATCATCATGATCTCCATCATTGTGTCTTCATGAAGTCGTCACGCCAACGATTACTTCTACTTCTATGGCTAACGCGTTTAGCAACAAAGTAAATTAAATTACATGGCGTTATTCAATGACACGCAGGTCATGCAAAAATAATAAAGACAACTCCTATGCCTCCTGCCGGTTGTCATACTCATCGACATGCAAGTCGTGATTCCTATTACAAGAATATGATCAATCTCATACATCACATATATCATTCATCACATCTTCTGGCCATATCACATCACATAGCACTTGCTGCAAAAACAAGTTAGACGTCCTCTAATTGTTGTTGCAAGTTTTTACATGGTTTGTAGGTTTCTAGCAAGAACGTTTTCTTACCTACGTATGACCACAACGTGATTTGCCAATTTCTATTTACCCTTCATAAGGACCCTTTTCATCGAATCCGTTCCGACTAAAGTAGGAGAGACAGACACCCGCTAGCCACCTTATGCAACTAGTGCATGTCAGTCGGTGGAACCAGTCTCACGTAAGCGTACGTGTAAGGTCGGTCCGGGCCGCTTCATCCTACAATGCCGCCGAAACAAGAAACGACTAGTAGCGGCAAGAAGAATTGGCAAACTCAACGCCCACAACTGCTTTGTGTTCTACTCGTGCATAGTAACTACGCATAGGCCTGGCTCATGATGCCACTGTTGGAAATCGTAGCATAATTTTAAAATTTTCCTACGTTCACCAAGATGCATCTATGGAGTATACTAGCAACGAGGGGAAGGGAGTGCATCTACATACCCTTGTAGATCGCGAGCGGAAGCGTTCCAATGAACGTGGATGACGGAGTCGTACTCGTCGTGATCCAAATCACCGATGACCGAGTGCCGAACGGACGGCACCTCCACGTTCAACACACGTACGGTGCAGCGACGTCTCCTCCTTCTTGATCCAGCAAGGGGCAAGGAGAGGTTGATGGAGATCCAACAGCACGGCGGCGTGGTGGTGGATGTAGCGGGTCTCGGCAGGGCTTTGCTAAGCTTCTACGAGAGAGAGAGAGAGGTGTTGCAGGGGAGGAGGGAGGCGCCCAAGGCTGTTGTGTGCTGCCCTCCCTCCCCCCTCTTTATATAGGCCCCCTGGGGGGGCCGGCCCCAAGAGATGGGATCTCAAGGGGGGGCGGCGGCCACAAGGGGGAAAGGGGTTGCCTTGCCCCCCAAGGCAAGGGGGAACTCCCCCCTAGGGTTCCCAACCCTAGGCGCATGGGGAGGCCCAAGGGGGGTGCCCCAGCCCACTAAGGGCTGGTTCCCTTCCACTTTCAGCCCACGGGGCCCTCCGGGATAGGTGGCCCCACCCGGTGGACCCCCGGGACCCTTCCGGTGGTCCCGGTATAATACCAGTAACCCCCGAAACTTTCCCGGTGGCCGAAACTGGACTTCCTATATAAAATTCTTCACCTCCGGACCATTCCGGAACCTCTCATGACATCCGGGATCTCATCCGGGACTCCGAACAACTTTCGGGTTTCCGCATACATATATCTCTACAACCCTAGCGTCACCGGACCTTAAGTGTGTAGACCCTACGGGTTCGGGAGACATGCAGACATGACCGAGACGCCTCTCCGGTCAATAACCAACAGCGATCTGGATACCCATGTTGGCTCCCACATGTTCCACGATGATCTCATCGGATGAACCACGGTGTCGAGGATTCAGTCAATCCCGTATGCAATTCCCTTTGTCAATCGGTATGTTACTTGCCCGAGATTCGATCGTCGGTATCCCAATACCTTGTTCAATCTCGTTACCGGCAAGTCTCTTTACTTGTATCGCAATGCATGATCCCGTGACTAACACCTTAGTCACTTTGAGCTCATTATGATGATGCATTACCGAGTGGGCCCAGAGATACCTCTCCGTCACACAGAGTGACAAATCCCAGTCTCGATCCGTGCCAACCCAACAGACACTTTCGGAGATACCCGTAGTGCACCTTTATAGTCACCCAATTACGTTGTGACGTTTGGCACACCCAAAGCACTCCTACGGTATCTGGGAGTTGCACGATCTCATGGTCTAAGGAAAAGATACTTGACATTTGAAAAAGCTCTAGCAAACGAAACTACACGATCTTTTATGCTATGCTTAGGATTGGGTCTTGTCCATCACATCATTCTCCTAATGATGTGATCCCGTTATCAATGACATCCAATGTCCATAGTCAGGAAACCATGACTATCTGTTGATCAACGAGCAAGTCAACTAGAGGCTTACTAGGGACACGTTGTGGTCTATGTATTCACACATGTATTACGATTTCCGGACAATACAATTATAGCATGAATAATAGACAATTACCATGAACAAAGAAATATAATAATAACCATTTATTATTGCCTGTAGGGCATATTTCCAACAATGGAGATGTTTAGTGAAGTAGAATGGAAAAAATCGAATGCAACTACACAAGAACTAGTCTGTAACTGTCGTTCGGAATCAGTTTTGCGCAACGTTAACTGAAACATGGATATCTGACTCATACGGAGTCCATTTTGGCTCCACAAGTAGTCAAAACGTTTGTGGTGACCATATGCTTTAAAGGATTCTATCACAGGGGACTTTTGGAGAACTTTTCTTAAGGAGTTCATTCAAAAACTTGTATAGAAACTTTCTTAATGAGCACTCGACAAACGCATTTCGAGAACATACACAAAGTCCCAGCTATGGACCTGGTGCATCATCATAACTATGGTCTCTTGCATTTTCCTACAAGTAATTGGATCTCATATGGAGATGTTTAGTGAAGTAGAATGGAAAAAATCGAATGCAACTACACAAGAACTAGTCTGTAACTGTCGTTCGGAATCAGTTTTGCGCAGTGTTAACTGAAACATGGATATCTGACTCATATGGAGTCCGTTTTGGCTCCACAAGTAGTCAAAACGTGTGTGACGACCAGATGCTTCAAAGGATTCTTTCACAGGGAACTTTTGGGGAACTTTTCTTAAGGAGTTCGTTCAGAAACTTGTATAGAAACTTTCTTAATGAGCACTCGACAACCGCATTTCGAGAACATACACAAAGTCCCAGCTATGGACCTAGTGCATCATCGTAACTCAGGTCTCTTGCATTTCCCTACAAGTAATTGGATCTCATATGGAGATGTGTAGTGAAGTAGAATGGAAAAAATCGAATGCAACTACACAAGAACTAGTCTGTAATTGTCGTTCGGAATCAGTTTTGCCAAGTGTTAATTGAAACATGGATATCTGACTCATACAGAGTCCGTTTTGGCTCCACAAGTAGTGAAAATGTTTGTGACGACCAGATGCTTCAAAGGATTCTTTCATAGGGAACTTTTGGAGAACTTTTCTTAAGGAGTTCATTCAGAAACTTGTATAGAAACTTTCTTAATGAGCAGTCGACAAACGCATTTCGAGAACATACACAAAGTCCCAGTTATGGACCTAGTGCATCATCATAACTAAGGTCTCTTGCATTTCCCTACAAGTAACTAGATCTCATATGGAGATGTTTAGTGAGGTAGAATGGAAAAAATCGAATGCAACTACACAAGAACTAGTCTGTAACTCTCGTTCGGAATCAGTTTTGCGCAGTGTTAACTGAAACATGATTATCTGACTCATACGGAGTCTGTTTTGGCTCCACAAGTAGTCAAAACGTTTGTGACGACTAGATGCTTCAAACGATTCTTTCATAGGGAACTTTCGGAGAACTTTTCTTAAGGAGTTCGTTCGAAACTTGTATAGAAACTTTCTTAATGAGCACTCAACAAACGCATTGCGAGAACATACACAAGGTCCCAGCTATGGACCTAGCGCATCATCATAACTGAGGTCTTTTGCATTTCCCTACAAGTAATTGGATCTCATTTGGAGATGTTCAGTGAAGTCGAATGGCAAAATCGAATGCAACTACACAAGAACAAGTCTGTAACTGTCGTTCGGAATCAGTTTTGCGCAGTGTTAACTGAAACATGGATATCTGAATCATACGGAGTTTGTTTTGCCTCCACAAGTAGTCAAAACATTTGTGACGACCACATGCTTCAAAGGATTCTGTCACAGGGAACTTTTGGAGAACTTTTCTTAAGGAGTTCGTTCGGAAACTTCTATAGAAA
Organism: Aegilops tauschii subsp. strangulata; assembly: GCF_002575655.3. Lineage (NCBI taxonomy): Eukaryota > Viridiplantae > Streptophyta > Magnoliopsida > Poales > Poaceae > Aegilops > Aegilops tauschii. The sequence continues at coordinate 100,389,296 of NC_053035.3, read as the reverse complement.
CTTTCTTAATGAGCACTCGACAAACGCATTTCGAGAACATACACAAGGTCCCAGCTATGGACCTAGTGCATCATCATAACTGAGGTCTCTTGCATTTCCCTACAAGTAATTGGATCTCATTTGGAGATGTTTAGTGAAGTAGAATGGAAAAAATCGAATGCAACTACACATGAACTAGTCTGTAACTGTCGTTCGGAATCAGTTTTGCGCAATGTTAACTGAAACATGATTATCTGACTCAAACGGAGTCTGTTTTGGCTCCACAAGTAGTCAAAACGTTTGTGACGACTAGATGCTTCAAAGGATTCTTTCATAGGGAACTTTCGGAGAACTTTTCTTAAGGAGTTCTTTCGGAAACTTGTATAGAAACTTTCTTAATGAGCACTCGACAAACACCTTTCGAGAACATACACAAGGTCCCAGCTATGGACCTAGTGCATCATCATAACTGAGGTCTCTTGCATTTCCCTACAAGTAATTGGATCTCATATGGAGATGTTCAGTGAAGTCGAATGGAAAAAATCGAATGCAACTACACAAGAACTAGTCTGTAACTGTCGTTCGGAATCAGTTTTGCGCAGTGTTAACTGAAACATGGATATCGGACTCATACGGAGTCCGTTTTGGCTCCACAAGTAGTCAAAACGTTTGTGACGACCAGATGCTTCAAAGGATTCTTTCATAGGGAACTTTTGGAGAACTTTTCTTACGGAGTTCATTCAGAAACTTGTATAGAAACTTTCATAATGAGCACTTGACAAACGCATTTCGAGAACATACACAAAGTCCCAGCTATGGACCTAGTGCGTCAACATAACTGAGGTCTCTTGCATTTCCCTATAGGTAATTGGATCTCATATGGAGTTGTTTAGTGAAGTAGAATGGCAAAAATCGAATGCAACTACACAAGAACTAGTCTGTAACTGTCGTCCGGAATCAGGTTTGCCAAGTGTTAACTGAAACATGGATATCTGACTCATACAGAGTCCGCTTTGGCTCCTCAAGTAGAAAAACGTTTGTGACGACCAGATGCTTCAAAGGATTCTTTCATAGGGAACTTTTGGAGAACTTTTCTTAAGGAGTTCATTCAGAAACTTGTATAGAAACTTTATTAATGAGCACTCGACAAACGCATTTCGAGAACAAACACAAAGTCCCAGCTATGGACCTAGTGCATCATCATAACTAAGGTCTCTTGAATTTCCCTACAAGTAATTGGATCTCATATGGAGATGTTTAGTGAAGTAGAATGGAAAAAATCGAATGCAACTACACAAGAACTAGTCTGTAACTGTCGTTCGGAATCAGTTTTGCGCAGTGTTAACTGAAACATGATTATCTGACTCATACGGAGTCCGTTTTGGCTCCATAACTAGTCAAAACGTTTGTGATGACCAGATGCTTCAAAGGATTCTTTCATAGGGAACTTTCGGAGAACTTTTCTAAAGGAGTTCGTTCGGAAACTTGTATAGAAACTTTCTTAATAAGCACTCGACAAACGCATTTCGAGAACATACACAAGGTCCCAGCTATGGACCTAGTGCATCATTATAACTGAGGTCTCTTGCATTTCCCTACAAGTAATTGGATCTCATTTGGAGATGTTCAGTGAAGTCGAATGGAAAAAATCGAATGCAACTACACAAGAACAAGTCTGTAACTGTCGTTCGGAATCAGTTTTGCGCAGTGTTAACTGAAACATGGATATCTGACTCATACGGAGTCTGTTTTGGCTCCACAAGTAGTCAAAACGTATGTGACGACCAGATGCTTCAAAGGATTCTTTCATAGGGAACTTTTGGAGAACTTTTCTTAAGGAGTTCGTTCAGAAACTTGTATAGAAACTTTCTTAATGAGCACTCGACAAACGCATTTCGAGAACATACACAAGGTCCCAGCTATGGACCTAGTGCATAATCATAACTGAGGTCTCTTGCATTTCCCTACAAGTAATTGGATCTCATATGGAGATGTTCAGTGAAGTAGAATGGAAAAAATCGAATGCAACTACACAAGAACTAGTGTGTAACTGTCGTTCGGAATCAGTTTTGCGCAGTGTTAAATGAAACATGATTATCTGACTCATACGGAGTCTGTTTTGGCTCCACAAGTAGTCAAAACATTTGTGACGACTAGATGCTTCAAAGGATTCTTTCATAGGGAACTTTCGGAGAACTTTTCTTAAGGAGTTCTTTCGGAAACTTGTATAGAAACTTTCTTAATGAGCACTCGACAAACGCATTTCGAGAACATACACAAGGTCCCAGCTATGGACCTAGTGCATCATCATAACTGAGCTATCTTGCATTTCCCTACAAGTAATTGGATCTCATATGGAGATGTTCAGTGAAGTCGAATGGAAAAAATTGAATGCAACTACACAAGAACTAGTTTGTAACTGTTGTTCGGAATCAGTTTTGGGCAGTGTTAACTGAAACATGGATATCTGACTCATACGGAGTCCGTTTTGGCTCCACAAGTGTAGCGACCAGACCTCAAATGGTCTGTGCTGCTGTGCACCAGTGTTATCCCTGGATCAGTAATGCTGACACGCACAGTACAAATGGAGGATTTATAACAGAGTAGCAATCACACACTTATTACATCGAATATCTCCGAAGAGATTAAGTATGATAAACATGGCTTAAGGCCATCTATTAACGATAACAGCGGAAGACTTGGACGATAAGTGAGTCCATCAACTCCAGCGGCATCACTGAGTATAAGACCACGACCTAAGGCACCTTACTCGTCGTCTGAAAAGTCTGCAACATGAAACGTTGCAGCCCGAAAACGGGTCAGCACATAGAATATGCTGGCAAAGTAACACATAGAGAGCAATGAACAATAATAATGCTATACTATATGCATATATGGCTGGTGGAAAGCTCTATGGTTACAGTTTTGCGAAAAGCCAATTTTATCCTACTGCAAAGGAATAAATTTTATTTAACTATCATGGTGGTTGTGAAACATTGAGAAGGTACCTCCAACTCAATCCCAATTAAGTGTCATCATTAACCCAACAAAATTAATTATATGTAACATGGTGATGAGATTCAAATGATAATCCAGGTACTAGATACTCAAGTTGTCCATAACCGGGGACACGGCTAACCATGATTAGTTTGTACACTCTGCAGAGGTTTGCGCACTTTTCCCCACAAGACTCGATCGCCTCCGCTTGATTCTCGCACTACATGATGTTTGAGAAACGGATGACCGAGACACAGCCTTTCAGAAACAATCACTCTTTACTCTGGATGGACCGGTACACCTACTTTCCCCTACATCTGCTAGTCCACCTCTTCAAGAGATCTTGTAACCTACTCAACTATGCTAGAGCCCATAATAGCTTGTGGCTGCACACGGAAGTTTCCAGCATGAATAATCTTATGATCCCTTTGAGCCTGGGTGGCGGACCTTATACAAACAGACAACACTGGGTTCTCCAGGTGCCTCAATCCACCCAGATGTGAGTTTTAGTTGCCACCTTAAGTTGAACCATTAATAAACATCTCACATCTGTCATGAATATCTCTCAAACCCAATCCACGTCTACGAGCATAGCATGGCAATATAATAGCAACGTAGAAGTAACTCCCAAGGGTTTGCTAAGAAAAACAGGTAATAGGTACTACCTCAACTACTTCCCAATACCCACAATTTAATTAGATCCTAATCATGCAAGTGTTTGAGGAAAACAAATCTAATGCGGTAAAACTGGGTATGAATGGGATATGATCAAAGTGTTACTTGCCTTGCTGATGATCCGCAAAACCTAGCGAGTCGAAGTAACAAGCGGCACACTCCGGGTACTCTATCGCAAACAAACAAGCATACAATCAGTACTCATCTAATGCACAGGTAAAACTCGAAAGAAAGATCCAACCAGAAAGTTCAACTTAAGAACTCCGGTTTGCAAAAAGAATCAACTCGAAAGAAGCAACGAAAGTCAAACGGCAAAAGAAAGAAACTTCGTTTGCTAATCTGGATCTAGGTCAAATTTTACTGTAGCAAAAACTTGTTTGAGTAGGTTAAACGGAAAGAGAATTTCGAGGCGAAACTCTAGGTGCTTGAATCGCCTGATTCCGATAAACGAGCGATAAGTTAAACAGAATCGAAGATTCGATCAGAAATCGAATCTGAGAAAATAACGAGAAAAATCCGACGAAAAAGAAAAACGGACGAACGGTTAAATAACGGACGTTCGTTAACAGAGAAAAACCGACGAACGCGTTCGTTAAAACGAACGGTTCGGTGAACGCTCGCAAAATAATAAACCGGAAAAAACCGATCTAGGGTTTTTTTTCTAAAAGAAAACCGGCAACGGCGAGGTGCGGCTACCTCGAGGACGGGCTCCGGCGACGGGGCTGCGGGGCTCGGGGCTCGGGCGGCTCGGGGGCGAGGGGCGGGGCTCCGGCGAGCGGCGGCGGCGGCGGCGGCGCGGATCCGTGCGGGCGGCGGCGGGCGAGGCGAGTGCGGCGGCGGTGGCTTGCGGTGAGGGAGAGGGGGGCGGCGGCGGTATAAATAGGGGGGGTGGAGGTGACTTGGGGGAGGGGGTGGCCGGGGGGTGCCGTGTGGGAGCCGGACTCGGCCATGGCGGCGGCGGCGTCTCGTGCGCGAGGAGGAGAGACGCGAGGTGGGCCGGCGGCCTGGCTGGGCTGTGACCCGGTCGGGCGCGCGCAGTTTTTTTTTTAAATAAGTTCCGCGGTAAATAATTCGTAGAAAAATAAATAAAAATCAGAAAAATATGAAATAAATTTTCCCCGTCTAGTTAGAAAATCTAGAATAGGGTGAACATTTTGTTAAATCCAAATAAGTATTTTGAAAACATGCAATATTTTTAATGCAATAAAAATTGCAAATAAAATCCAAATAAATTCCAAATAATGATTTTAACATTTTTCCTCCAGTATTTCAATTGTTTTGGAGAAGTCATATTTTCTCCTCTCGTTTATTTTAAAATGAAATATTTTTCCGGAGAGAAAATAATTAAAACCAAAATCCTCGTCTTATTATTTGATGAAAATCAAATATGAAAATTCGAGAAAATCCCCAACTCTCTCCGAGGGTCCTTGAGTTGCTTAGGATTTATCGAGGATTTGTCAAAATGCAATAAAACATGATATGCAATGATGATCTATGTATAACATACCAAATTGAAAATTTGGGATGTTACAAACCTACCCCCCTTAAGATGAATCTCGCCCTCGAGATTCGGGTTGGCTAGAAAACAGGTGGGAGTGGTCTTTCCGTAGATCTTCCTCTCGCTCCCAGGTGGCTTCATCTTCTGTGTGGTGACTCCACTAAACTTTGCAAAACTTGATAACCTTGCTGCGGGTAACTCGGCTGGCATACTCGAGAATCTTAACTGGCTTCTCCTCATAAGTCAAATCACTTTCCAACTGGATCGCTTCCAGTGGCACAATATCTCTCAGTGGTATCTCAGCCATCTCTGCGTGGCACTTCTTCAACTGCGAAACGTGAAATACATCATGTACTCCAGACAATCCTTCGGGCAATTCCAACTTGTAGGCAACTTCTCCCATACGTTCCAACACTCTGTATGGTCCGATAAAACGGGGCGCTAACTTTCCTTTAACTCCAAAACGCTTCACTCCTCGAAGGGGTGATACTCGAAGATACACTCTGTCTCCGACTTCATGGACGGTCTCCTTTCGTTTAGAATCAGCATAACTCTTCTGCCTGGACTGGGCTACCTTGAGCCTATCGCGAATCAACCTTACTTTCTGTTCAGACTCCTTAATCAAATCTGGTCCAAACAACTGACGGTCTCCAACTTCGTCCCATAACAACGGTGTTCTACACCTCCTTCCGAACAAGGCTTCGAAAGGGGCCATCTTCAAACTGGTTTGATAACTGTTGTTATACGAAAACTCCGCATATGGCAAATTGTCGTCCCAACTAGATCCATAATCTAGTGCACATGCTCTCAACATGTCCTCCAAAATCTGGTTGACTCTTTCGGTCTGTCCATCTGTCTGTGGGTGGAAAACTGTACTAAATTCCAGCCTGGTTCCCAATGTTTCACGTAACTGCTTCCAAAACTTCGAGGTAAATTGGGTTCCTCTGTCTGATACAATGGTCCTCGGAACTCCATGCAAACATACGATCCTGGTCATGTATATCTTTGCCAACTTAGCACTGGTGTAAGTGGTCTTCACTGGAATGAAATGAGCCACTTTCGTCAAACGGTCGACTACAACCCATATCGAGTCATAGCCTGAACGAGTCCTGGGTAATCCTGTGATAAAATCCATGCCTATTTTATCCCGCTTCCATTCGGGTATCGGCAATGGTTGTAGCAATCCTGCTGGCTTCTGATGCTCTGCCTTCACTCTCTGACATACATCACAAACTGCTACATACTCCGCAATATCCTTCTTCATTCCGGTCCACCAGAAAGTATTCTTCAAATCCAAATACATCTTGGTATTCCCTGGGTGAATCGAGTATGGTGAATCATGGGCTTCTTGCAAAATCAACTTCCTGATCTCCGGATCATTTGGCACATATACGCGGTCCTCGAACCATAAGGTATCGTGCTCATCCTCACGAAATCCCTTGGCTTTTCCTTTTCTCATCTTCTCCTTTATCTCTTCAATCTCCTTGTCTGTCTTCTGAGCTTCTCTGATCCTTTCCATCAAGGTAGATTGAATCTCCAATGTCGCTAAATAGCCTCTTGGGACTATCTTCAAACATAGCTCGCGAAGGTCCTCGGCTAACTCCTGAGGTAACTCTCCTGTCATGAGGGTGTTGACATGACTCTTGCGGCTCAACGCGTCTGCTACTACGTTAGCCTTTCCTGGGTGATAATGCAATCTCATATCATAATCTTTAATGAGCTCCAACCATCTCCTCTGTCTGAGATTTAACTCCTTCTGCGTGAAAATGTACTTCAAACTCTTGTGATCCGTGTACACCTCACAATGGTTTCTGATGAGAAAATGTCTCCACGTCTTCAATGCATGCACCACGGCTGCTAATTCCAAATCATGCGTAGCATAATTCTTCTCATGGGGTTTAAGTTGTCGTGAAGCATACGACACAACTCTTCCTTCCTGCATAAGCACTGCTCCAAGTCCTCGACGAGAAGCGTCGCAATAAACTTCATAATCCTTGCGTTGATCGGGTAGAATCAACACTGGTGATGTAACCAATCGTTTCTTCAGCTCTTGGAAACTAGCTTCACATTCCTTAGTCCAATTGAATTTGGTGTCCTTCTTTAATAGCTCAGTCATGGGCTTAGCAATCTTTGAGAAATTCTCAATGAATCTCCGGTAGTATCCTGCAAGTCCAAGAAAACTCCGGATTTCTCCAACTGTCGTGGGTGATTCCCAACTTGTCACTGTGTCAACCTTGGCAGGGTCTACTGCTATTCCTTCTCCAGAAATAACATGTCCAAGGAATCCAACTTCCTTCAACCAAAACTCACATTTGCTGAACTTGGCATATAATTGATGTTCTCTGAGCTTCTCAAGTACCAATCGTAAATGCTCCTCATGCTCTTCTTCATCCTTGGAAAAGATTAAAATATCATCAATGAACACCACGACGAACTTATCCAAAAACTCCATAAACACTTTGTTCATCAGGTTCATGAAATAGGAAGGTGCGTTAGTCAGACCAAATGACATAACGGTATACTCATACAATCCATATCTGGTGGTAAAGGCCGTCTTGGGTATATCCTGCTCTCGAATCTTTAACTGATGGTACCCTGATCATAGATCGATCTTGGAAAATACTTTAGCTCCTTGTAAGCGGTCAAACAAATCATTGATCATCGGCAGTGGGTACTTGTTTTTGATGGTCACTTCATTCAAACCTCGGTAATCAACAACCATCCTTAGTGATCCATCTTTCTTCTCCACTAGAAGTACTGGGGATCCCCAAGGTGACGAACTTGGGCGAATATAGCCTTTATCCAGTAACTCCTTAATATGCTTCTTAATTTCTTCCAAATCCTTTGCGGGCATCCTGTACGGTCTCTTAGATATTGGCCCTGTGCCTGGCAAAAGTTCAATCAAAAACTCAATGTCTCTATCTGGTGGCATGCCTGGCAACTCTTCTGGAAATACATCCGGAAAATCCTTCACCACTGGTACTTCCTCCTGTACAACTCATGATAAGGAATTCACTTGAGTCCTCTTCGGCATATGCCGGGATACATACTTGATCCTTTTTCCTTCCGGGGTGATAAGCAAAATCATCTTGCTGGCACAATCGATGTTTCCTCCATACAACGATAGCCAATCCATTCCCAGAATCACATCCAAACCTTGCGATTCCAAAACAATGAGGTCTGAGGGGAAAACATGCCTACCAATGGCCAGTGGTATCTGAAAACATCCTTGGGTGGCCATATACTCTGCTCCTGGCGAGGTTACTAACATAGGGGTTTTGAGAACTTGGGTGGACATCTTAAACTTGTTTACGAATCCCCTTGATATGTATGAATGCGATGCACCAGTATCGAAAAGAACGGTTGCAGTAAATGACTTCACCAAAAACTTACCTATTACTGCATCAGGCTGAGCTTCAACCTCCTCCACGCTCACGTGGTTCACATGTCCTTTGTTGAACGGGTTCAGCTTCTTCCCAGAGCTTCCATTGCCATTTCCATTTTGGGCTTCGGGACAATCAGTAGCATAATGTCCCGTCTTCTGGCACTTGAAACAAGTAATGTGACTTAGATCTCTCTTGGTTGGGGTAGATGGGTTGGTGCGGTTCTGTCCGTTTCCTCCTCCATTCCCATTACCATTCTTGGAGCCATTATGGTTGTGCGAACTACCTCCTCCATGGGTATGCTGAAACTGTCCTCCCGGCTTCGGGGTAAATCGTGGCTTCTGCTGGGCTCCAGAATTGTACTTCCCTTGTCCATACTTCCTCTTACGGTTTTCAATCTGCTGTTGCTTCCCTTCAATCATGAGAGCTCTATCTACCAGCTCCTGGTAGTTGTTGAAGGTTGCTACCATCAACTGCATACTCAGTTCATCATTCAGTCCTTCCAAGAATTTCTCTTGCTTGGCAGCGTCTGTAGCAACGTCATCTGGTGCATAACGTGCTAACTTACTGAATTCCTCCACATACTGGCCTACGGTGCGTCCTCCTTGGCGTAGGTTACGAAACTCACGCTTCTTCATAGCCATAGCTCCTGCTGAAACATGAGCTGTACGGAAAGCTTCCTGAAACTGGTCCCATGTGACAGTGTCAATAGGGTGCGTGGCTGTATAATTCTCCCACCATGATGCTGCGGGTCCATCTAGCTGATGTGCAGCAAAACGCACTCTTTCCGCATCTGTGCATCCTGCAGTGGTCAACTCCCTCCCAACTTTGCGGAGCCAATCATCTGCTACAATCGGCTCGGTGCTACTGGAAAACACCGGGGGGTTTAGCCTTAAGAAACAGGCTAAGTGATCAACAGGTGGTGGGTTGTTGTTGTTGTTGTTGCCTTGGTTCTGCACTAACACTTGCATCAGGGCATTCTATTGCTGAATCAACTCGGTGATCTCTGGCGGGAAAACAAATCCGGTGTCGCGTCTCGGAGGCATCTGATAGGTTTAGAAAAGATGAGAGTTAAGAATAGAATGAGGTCTAGAGAGAAAACACTACCCATATGCTCATGAGACAAATTCAATCAATATCACTCAATCAATTCAAACAAGGCAAAACAATCGATCTAACTAGCGTTACAAAGTGCTTGAACTATACTATTAAATGGGGGAAAACTACTACTGATATGGTGGTCTACTAGAAATTCTGATCCGTTGAAGACTCCATGATGTCTGCTCCAGCTTCATCAATCCAGTCGTCTTCACTTGGTTCCGAGTCGGTGTCGTCGATGATGATGTAGTTATCCGGACAAGTGCATTCGTCGACTTCTGCTTTTGGCACTGGATTTCCCACGAATACTCCAATCTTCTTCTCCAGGTCGTCAATCTTCCCTACTAGTGCGTTGATTTCCTCCAAATAATCTTCGCGTGTAGCCTTGAGTTCTTCTTGGAGCTCCTTGATCTTCGTTAATGCCTTCTTCAGTTCTTCCTTGTCCGTGCACATCTGGTTCTCCTGGCGACGAATATGTTGGTTCTGCTCCTGGATGAAAGCTGCAATTGATCCATCCTTCTTGGTCTTGATCATCTCCCATTGCGCGTCTCGACGTCCACAAATCTGATAAATTGTATCCTTAAGCTCCTGGTGGTAGACTTCTCCAATGCGTCCCATGGCGATGTGTGCGGCCATGCTCTTCCCTAAACTCCAAGTTGGTGCTTCGAAAACCAATCTCATGGGTTCCGTAATTGGCACAAACGTCCTTCCTGGAATGTGAACTTGAATCTTCCAGCTCTCCTCTTCAGGTAATGTGGCGTTGTAGGTTCCGGTGATGCTTGGTATTCCTATGTTCAAGTACTTGGCGACTTCCTTCAAGTGTCGACCAAAAGGCGTGTCTTCATCTGGTTGCATGAACTTGCTCCTTGCATTAGCCATTCCTAAAAGAGTAGAAAGTGGAGAGGGGTCAGAAATGAGAGGAGAGAAGCTTTCTAGGGCTTAAGCTTAGTGGTCGTGTCCTACAGTCAGCGTGTGCTCTGATACCAACTTTGTAGCGACCAGACCTCAAATGGTCTGTGCTGCTGTGCACCAGTGTCATCCCTGGATCAGTAATGCTGACACGCACAGTACAAATGGAGGATTTATAACAGAGTAGCAATCACACACTTATTACATCGAATATCTCCGAAGAGATTAAGTATGATAAACATGGCTTAAGGCCATCTATTAACGATAACAGCGGAAGACTTGGAAGATAAGTGAGTCCATCAACTCCAGCGGCATCACTGAGTATAATACCACGACCTAAGGCACCTTACTCGTCGTCTGAAAAGTCTGCAACATGAAACGTTGCAGCCCGAAAACGGGTCAGCACATAGAATATGCTGGCAAAGTAACACATAGAGAGCAATGAACAATAATAATGCTATACTATATGCATATATGGCTGGTGGAAAGCTCTATGGTTACAGTTTTGCGAAAAGCCAATTTTATCCTACTGCAAAGGAATAAATTTTATTTAACTATCATGGTGGTTGTGAAACATTGAGAAGGTACCTCCAACTCAATCCCAATTAAGTGTCATCATTAACCCAACAAAATTAATTATATGTAACATGGTGATGAGATTCAAATGATAATCCAGGTACTAGATACTCAAGTTGTCCATAACCGGGGACACGGCTAACCATGATTAGTTTGTACACTCTGCAGAGGTTTGCGCACTTTTCCCCACAAGACTCGATCGCCTCCGCTTGATTCTCGCACTACATGATGTTTGAGAAACGGATGACCGAGACACAGCCTTTCAGAAACAATCACTCTTTACTCTGGATGGACCGGTACACCTACTTTCCCCTACATCTGCTAGTCCACCTCTTCAAGAGATCTTGTAACCTACTCAACTATGCTAGAGCCCATAATAGCTTGTGGCTGCACACGGAAGTTTCCAGCATGAATAATCTTATGATCCCCTTGAGCCTGGGTGGCGGACCTTATACAAACAGACAACACTGGGTTCTCCAGGTGCCTCAATCCACCCAGATGTGAGTTTTAGTTGCCACCTTAAGTTGAACCATTAATAAACATCTCACATCTGTCATGAATATCTCTCAAACCCAATCCACGTCTACGAGCATAGCATGGCAATATAATAGCAACGTAGAAGTAACTCCCAAGGGTTTGCTAAGAAAAACAGGTAATAGGTACTACCTCAACTACTTCCCAATACCCACAATTTAATTAGATCCTAATCATGCAAGTGTTTGAGGAAAACAGATCTAATGCAGTAAAACTGGGTATGAACGGGATATGATCAAAGTGTTACTTGCCTTGCTGATGATCCGCAAAACCTAGCGAGTCGAAGTAACAAGCGGCACACTCCGGGTACTCTATCACAAACAAACAAGCATACAATCAGTACTCATCTAATGCATAGGTAAAACTCGAAAGAAAGATCCAACCAGAAAGTTCAACTTAAGAACTCCGGTTTGCAAAAAGAATCAACTCGAAAGAAGCAACGAAAGTCAAACGGCAAAAGAAAGAAACTTCGTTTGCTAATCTGGATCTAGGTCAAATTTTACTGTAGCAAAAACTTGTTTGAGTAGGTTAAATGGAAAGAGAATTTCGAGACGAAACTCTAGGCGCTTGAATCGCCTGATTCCGATAAACGAGCGAGAAGTTAAACAGAATCGAAGATTCGATCAGAAACCGAATCTGAGAAAATAACGACAAAAATCCGACGAAAAAGAAAAATGGACGAACGGTTAAATAACTGACGTTCGTTAACAGAGAAAAACCGACGAACGCGTTCGTTAAAACGAACGGTTCGGTGAACGCTCGCAAAATAATAAAACCGAAAAAAAACCGATCTAGGGTTTTTTTTTCTAAAAGAAAACAGGCAACGGCGAGGTGCGGCTACCTCGGGGACGGGCTCCGGCGAGGCTCCGGCGACGGGGCTGCGGGGCTCGGGGCTCGGGCGGCTCGGGGGCGAGGGGCGGGGCTCCGGCGGCGGCTCCGGCGAGCGGCGGCGGCGGCGCAAGGCGGCGGCGGCGCAGATCCGTAAGGGCGGCGGCGGGCGAGGCGAGTGCGGCGGCGGCGGCTTGCGGCGAGGGAGAGGGGGGGCGGCGGCGGTATAAATAGGGGGGTGGAGGTGACTTGGGGGAGGGGGTGGCCGGCGGGTGCCGTGCGGGAGCCGGACTCGGCCATGGCGGCGGCGGCGTCTCGTGCGCGAGGAGGAGAGGCGCGAGGTGGGCCGGCGGCCTGGCTGGGCTGCGGCCCGGTCGGGCGCGCGCAGTTTTTTTTTAAATAAGTTCCACGGTAAATAATTCGTAGAAAAATAAATAAAAATCAGCAAAATATGAATTAAATTTTCCCCGTCTAGTTAGAAAATCTAGAATAGGGTGAACATTTTTTAAAATCCAAATAAATATTTTGAAAACATGCAATATTTTTAATGCAATAAAAGTTGCAAATACAATCCAAATAAATTCCAAATAATGATTTTAACATTTTTCCTCCAGTATTTCAATTGTTTTGGAGAAGTCATATTTTCTCCTCTCGTTTATTTTAAAATGAAACATTTTTCCGGAGAGAAACTAATTAAAACCAAAATCCTCGTCTTATTATTTGATGAAAATCAAATATGAAAATTCGAGAAAATCCCCAACTCTCTCCGAGGGTCCTTGAGTTTCTTAGGATTTATCGAGGATTTGTCAAAATGCAATAAAACATCATATGCAATGATGATCTATGTATAACATACCAAATTGAAAAATTTGGGATGTTACAACAAGTAATCAAAACGTTTGTGACGATCAGATGCTTCAAAGGATTCTTTCATAGGGAACTTTTGGAGAACTTTTCTTAAGGAGTTCGTTCAGAAACTTGTGTAGAAACTTTCTTAATGAGCACTCGACAAACGCATTTCGAGAACATACACAAAGTCCCAGCTATGGACCTAATGCATCATCATAACCGAGGTCTCTTCATTTCCCTACAGGTAATTGGATCTCATATGGAGATGTTTAGTGAAGTAGAATGGAAAAAATCGAATGCAACTACACAAGAACTAGTCTGTAACTGTCGTTCGGAATCAGTTTTGTGCAGTGTTAACTGAAACATGATTATCTGACTCATACGGAGTCTGTTTTGGCTCCACAAGTAGTCGAAACGTTTGTGACGACTAGATGCTTCAAACGATTCTTTCATAGGGAACTTTCGGAGAACTTTTCTTAAGGAGTTCGTTCGGAAACTTGTATAGAAACTTTCTTAATGAGCACTCGACAAACGCATTTCGAGAACATACACAAGGTCCAGCTATGGACCTAGTGCATCATCATAACTGAGGTCTCTTGCAGTTCCCTGCAAGTAATTGGATCTCATATGGAGATGTTTAGTGAAGTAGAATGGAAAAAATCGAACGCAACTACACAAGAACTAGTCTGTAACTGTCGTTCGGAATCAGTTTTGCGCAGTGTTAACTGAAACATGGATCTCTGACTCATACGGAGTCCGTTTTGGCTCCACAAGTAGTCAAAACGTTTGTGATGACTAGATGCTTCAAAGGATACTTTCATAGGGAACTTTTGGAGAGCTTTTCTTAAGGATTTTGTTCAGAAACTTGTACAGAAACTTTCTTAATGAGCACTCGAAAAACGCATTTCGAGAACATACACAAGGTCCCAGCTATGGACCTAGTGCATCATCATAACTGAGGTCTTTTGCATTTCCCTACAAGTAATTGGATCTCATATGGAGATGTTTAGTGAAGTAGAATGGAAAAAGTCGAATGCAACTACACAAGAACTAGTCTGTAAATGTCGTTCGGAATCAGTTTTGCGCAGTGTTAACTGAAACATGGATATCTGACTCATACGGAGTGTGTTTTGGCTCCACAAGTAGTCAAAACGTTTGTGACGGCTAGATGCTTCAAAGGATTCTTTCACAGGGAACTTTTGGAGAACTTTTCTGAAGGAGTCCGTTCAAAAACTTGTATAGAAACTTTCTTAATGAGCACTCGACAAAAGCATTTCGAGAACATACACAAAGTCCCAGCTATGGACCTGCTGCATCATCATAACTAAGGTCTCTTGCATTTCCCTACAAGTAATTAGATCTCATATGGAGATGTTTAGTGAAGTAGAATGGAAAAAATCGAATGCAACTACACAAGAACTATTCTGTAACTGTCGTTCCGAATCAGTTATGCGCAGTGTTAACTGAAACATGGATATCTGACTCATACGGAGTCCGTTTTGGCTCCACAAGTAGTAAAAACGTGTGTGACGACCAGATGCTTCAAAGGATTCTTTCACAGGGAACTTTTGGAGAACTTTTCTTAAGGAGTTCGTTCAGAAACTTTTATAGAAACTTTCTTAATGAGCACTTGACAAACGCATTACGAGAACATACACAAGGTCCCAGCTGTGGACCTAGTGCATCATCATAACTAAGGTCTCTTTCATTTCCCTACAAGTAATTGGATCTCATATGGAGATGTGTAGTGAAGTAGAATCGAAAAAATCGAATGCAACTACACAAGAACTAGTCTGTAACTATCGTTCGGAATCAGTTTTGCGCAGTGTTAACTTAAACATGGATATCTGAGTAATATGGAGTCCGCTTTGGCTCCACAAGTAGTCAAAACGTTAGTGACAACCAGATGCTTCAAAGGATTCTCTAACAGGGAACTTTTGGAGAAATTTTCATAAGGAGTTCGTTCAGAAACTTGTATAGAAACTTTCTTAATGAGCACTCGACAAACGCATTTCGAGAACATACACAAAGTCCCAGCTTTGGACCTAGTGCATCATCATAACTAAGGTCTGTTGCATTTTCCTACAAGTAATTGGATCTCATATGAAGATGTTTAATAAAGTAGAATGGAAAAAAATCGAATGCAACTACACAAGAACTAGTCTGTAACTGTCGATCGGAATCAGTTTTGCGCAGTGTTAACTGAAACATGGATATCTGACTCATACGGAGTACGTTTTGGCTCCACAAGTAGTCAAAACTTTTGTGACGACCAAATGCTTCAAAGGATTCTTTCACAGGGAACTTTTGGAGAACTTTTCTTAAGGAATTCGTTCAGAAACTTGTATAGAAACTTTCCTAATAAACACTCGACAAACGCATTTCGAGAACATACACAAAGTCCCAGCTATGGACATAGTGCATCATCATAACTGAGGTCCCTTGAATTTCCCTACAAGTAATTGGATCTCATATGGAGATGTTTAGTGAAATAGAATGGAAAAAATCGAATGCAACTACACAAGAACTACTCTATAACTGTCGTTCGGAATCAGTTTTGCGCACTGTTAACTGAAGCATGGATATTTGACTCATACGGAGTCCGTTTTGGCTCCACAAGTAGTCAAAACATTTGTGACGCCAGATGCTTCAAAGGATTCTTTCATAGGGAACTTTTGGAGAACTTTTCATAAGGAGTTCGTTCAGAAACTTGTATAGAAACTTTCTTAATGAGCACTCGACAAACGCATTTCGAGAAAATACACAAGGTCCCAGCTATGGACCTAGTGCATCATCATAACTGAGGTCTCTTGGATTTCCCTACAAGTAATTGGATCTCATATGCAGATGTTCAGTGAAGTCGAATGGAAAAAATCGAATGCAACTACACAAGAACTAGTCTGTAACTGTCGTTCGGAATCAGTTTTGCGCAGTGTTAACTGAAACATGGATATCTGACTCATACGGAGTCCGTTTTGGCTCCACAAGTAGTCAAAACGTTTGTGACGACCAGATTCTTCAAAGGATTCTTTCATTGGGAACTTTTAGAGAACTTTTCTTAAGGAGTTCGTTCAGAAACTTGTATAGAAACTTTCTTAATGAGCACTCGACAAACGCATTTCGAGAACATACACAAAGTCCCAGCTATGGACCTAGTGCATCATCATAACTAAGTTCTCTTGAATTTCCCTCCAAATAATTGGATCTCATATGGAGACGTTTAGTGAAGTAGAATGGAAAAAATCGAATGCAACTACACAAGAACTAGTCTGTAACTGTCGATCGGAATCAGTTTTGCGCAGTGTTAACTGAAACATGGATATCTGACTCATACGGAGTCTGTTTTGGCTCCACAAGTAGTCAAAACGTTTGTGACAACCAAATGCTTCAAAGGATTCTTTCATAGGGAACTTTTGGAGAACTTTTCTTAAGGAGTTCGTTCAGAAACCTTTATAGAAACTTTCCTAATAAGCACTCGACAAACGCATTTCGAGAACATACACAAAGTCCCAGCTATGGACCTAGTGCATCATCATAACTGAGGTCTCTTGCATTTCCCTACAAGTAATTGGATCTCATTTGGAGATGCTTAGTGAAGTAGAAAGGAAAACATCGAATGCAACTACACAAGAACTAGTCTGTAACTGTCGATCGGAATCAGTTTTGCGCAGTGTTAACTAAAACATGGATATCTGACTCATACGGAGTCTGTTTTGGCTCCACAAGTAGTCAAAACGTTTGTGACAACCAAATGCTTCAAAGGATTCTTTCACAGGGAACTTTTGGAGAACTTTTCTTAAGGAGTTCGTTCAGAAACTTGTATAGAAACTTTCCTAATAAGCACTCGAAAACGCATTTCGAGAACATACACAAAGTCCCAGCTATGGACCTAGTGCATCATCATAACTGAGGTCTCTTGCATTTCCCTACAAGTAATTGGATCTCATATGGAGATGCTTAGTGAAGTAGAATGGAAAAATCGAATGCAACTACACAAGAACTAGTCTGTAACTGTCGTTCCGAATCAGTTTTGCGCAGTGTTAACATAAACATTGATATCTAACTCATACGGAGTCCGTTTTGGCTCCACGAGTAGTCAAAATTTTTGTGACGCCAGATGCTTCAAAGGATTCTTTCATAGGGAACTTTTGGAGAACTTTTCATCAGGAGTTTGTTCAGAAACTTGTATAGAAACTTTCTTATTGAGCACTCGACAAACGCATTTCGAGAACATACACAAGGTCCCATCTATGGACCTAGTGCATCATCATAACTGAGGTCCCTTGAATTTCCCTACAAGTAATTGGATCTCATATGGAGATGTTTAGTGAAATAGAATGGAAAAAATCGAATGCAACTACACAAGAACTACTCTATAACTGTCGTTCGGAATCAGTTTTGCGCACTGTTAACTGAAGCATGGATATTTGACTCATACGGAGTCCGTTTTGGCTCCACAAGTAGTCAAAACATTTGTGACGCCAGATGCTTCAAAGGATTCTTTCATAGGGAACTTTTGGAGAACTTTTCATAAGGAGTTCGTTCAGAAACTTGTATAGAAACTTTCTTAATGAGCACTCGACAAACGCATTTCGAGAAAATACACAAGGTCCCAGCTATGGACCTAGTGCATCATCATAACTGAGGTCTCTTGGATTTCCCTACAAGTAATTGGATCTCATATGCAGATGTTCAGTGAAGTCGAATGGAAAAAATCGAATGCAACTACACAAGAACTAGTCTGTAACTGTCGTTCGGAATCAGTTTTGCGCAGTGTTAACTGAAACATGGATATCTGACTCATACGGAGTCCGTTTTGGCTCCACAAGTAGTCAAAACGTTTGTGACGACCAGATTCTTCAAAGGATTCTTTCATTGGGAACTTTTAGAGAACTTTTCTTAAGGAGTTCGTTCAGAAACTTGTATAGAAACTTTCTTAATGAGCACTCGACAAACGCATTTCGAGAACATACACAAAGTCCCAGCTATGGACCTAGTGCATCATCATAACTAAGTTCTCTTGAATTTCCCTCCAAATAATTGGATCTCATATGGAGACGTTTAGTGAAGTAGAATGGAAAAAATCGAATGCAACTACACAAGAACTAGTCTGTAACTGTCGATCGGAATCAGTTTTGCGCAGTGTTAACTGAAACATGGATATCTGACTCATACGGAGTCTGTTTTGGCTCCACAAGTAGTCAAAACGTTTGTGACAACCAAATGCTTCAAAGGATTCTTTCATAGGGAACTTTTGGAGAACTTTTCTTAAGGAGTTCGTTCAGAAACCTTTATAGAAACTTTCCTAATAAGCACTCGACAAACGCATTTCGAGAACATACACAAAGTCCCAGCTATGGACCTAGTGCATCATCATAACTGAGGTCTCTTGCATTTCCCTACAAGTAATTGGATCTCATTTGGAGATGCTTAGTGAAGTAGAAAGGAAAACATCGAATGCAACTACACAAGAACTAGTCTGTAACTGTCGATCGGAATCAGTTTTGCGCAGTGTTAACTAAAACATGGATATCTGACTCATACGGAGTCTGTTTTGGCTCCACAAGTAGTCAAAACGTTTGTGACAACCAAATGCTTCAAAGGATTCTTTCACAGGGAACTTTTGGAGAACTTTTCTTAAGGAGTTCGTTCAGAAACTTGTATAGAAACTTTCCTAATAAGCACTCGAAAACGCATTTCGAGAACATACACAAAGTCCCAGCTATGGACCTAGTGCATCATCATAACTGAGGTCTCTTGCATTTCCCTACAAGTAATTGGATCTCATATGGAGATGCTTAGTGAAGTAGAATGGAAAAATCGAATGCAACTACACAAGAACTAGTCTGTAACTGTCGTTCCGAATCAGTTTTGCGCAGTGTTAACATAAACATTGATATCTAACTCATACGGAGTCCGTTTTGGCTCCACGAGTAGTCAAAATTTTTGTGACGCCAGATGCTTCAAAGGATTCTTTCATAGGGAACTTTTGGAGAACTTTTCATCAGGAGTTTGTTCAGAAACTTGTATAGAAACTTTCTTATTGAGCACTCGACAAACGCATTTCGAGAACATACACAAGGTCCCATCTATGGACCTAGTGCATCATCATAACTGAGGTCTCTTTCATTTCCCTACAAGTAATTGGATCTCATATGGAGATGTTTAGTGAAGTAGAATGGAAAAAATCGAATGCAACTACACAAGAACAACTCTGTAACTGTCGTTCGGAATCAGTTTTGCGCAGTGTTAACCGAAACATGGATATCTGACTCATACGGAGTCAGTTTTGGCTCAACAAGTAGTCAAAACGTTTAGACGACGAGATGCTTCAAAGGATTCTTTCATAGGGAAGTTTTGGAGAACTTTTCTTAAGGAGTTCGTTCGGAAACTTGTATGGAAACTTTCTTAATGAGCACTCGACAAACGCATTTCGAGAACATACACAAGGTCCTAGCTATGGACCTAGTGCATCATCATAACTGAGGTCTCTTGCATTTCCCTACAAGTAATTGGATCTCATATGGAGATGTTCCATGAAGTCGAATGGAAAAAATCGAATGCAACTACACAAGAACTAGTCTGTAACTCTCGTTCGGAATCAGTTTTGCGCAGTGTTAACTGAAACATGGATATCTGACTCATACGGAGTCCGTTTTCGCTCCACAAGTAGCCAAAACATTTAAGGACCTTTTCTTAAGGAGTTCGTTCGGAAACATGTATAGAAACTTTCTTAATGAGCACTTGACAAATGCATTTCGAGAACATACACAAGGTCCTAGCTATGGACCTAGTGCATCATCATAATTGAGGTCTCTTGCATTTCCCTACAAGTAATTGGATCTCATATGAAGATGTTCCGTGAAGTCGAAGGGAAAAAATCGAATGCAACTACACAAGAACTAGTCTGTAACTCTCGTTCGGAATCAGTTTTGCGCAGTGTTAACTGAAACATGGATATCTGACTCATACGGAGTCCGGTTTTGCTCCACAAGTAGCCAAAACGTTTGTGACGACCAGATGCTTCAAAGGATTCTTTCATAGGGAACTTTTGGAGAACTTTTCTTAAGGAGTTCGTTCAGAAACTTGTATATAAAATTTCTTAATGAGCACTCGACAAACGCATTTCGAGAACATACACAAGGTCCCAGCTATGGACCTAGTGCATCATCATAACTGAGGTCTCTTGCATTTCCCTACAAGTAATTGGATCTCATATGGAGATGTTTAATGAAGTAGAATGGAAAAAATCGAATGCAAGTACACAAGAACTAGTCTGTAACTGTCGTTCGGAATCAGTTTTGCCAAGTGTTAACTGAAACATGGATATCCGACTTATACGGAGTCCGTTTTGGCTCCACAAGTAGTAAAAACGTTTGTGACGACCAGATGCTTCAAAGGATTCTTGCATAGGGAACTTTTGGAGAACTTTTCTTAAGGAGTTCATTCAGAAACTTGTATAGAAACTTTCTTAATGAGCACTCGACAAACACATTTCGAGAACATACACAAAGTCCCAGCTATCGACCTAGTGCATCATCATAACTAAGGTCTCTTGCATTTCCCTACATGTAATTGGATCTCATATGGAGATGTTTAGTGAAGTAGAATGGAAAAAATCAAATGAAACTACACAAGAACTAGTCTGTAACTGTTGTTCGGAATCAGTTTTGCCAAGTGTTAACTGAAACATGGATATCCGACTCATACGGAGTCCGTTTTGGCTCCACAAGTAGTAAAAACATTTGTGACGACCAGACGCTTCAAAGGATTCTTTCATAGGGAACTTTTGGAGAACGTTTCTTAAGGAGTTCATTCAGAAACTTGTATAGAAACTTTCTTAATGAGCACTCGACAAACGCATTTCGAGAACATACACAAAGTCCCAGCTATGGACCTAGTGCATCATCATAACTAAGGTCTCTTGCATTTCCCTACAAGTAATTGGATCTCATATGGAGATGTTTAGTGAAGTGGAATGGAAAAAATCAAATGAAACTACACAAGAACTAGTCTGTAACTGTCGTTCGGAATCAGTTTTGCGAACTGTTAACCGAAACTTGGATATCTGACTCATACGGAGTTCGTTTTGGCTCCACAAGTAGTCAAAACGTTTGTGACAACCAGATGCTTCAAAGGATTCTTTCACAGTGAACATTTGGAGAACTTTTCTTAAGGAGTTCATTCAGAAACTTGAATAGGAACTTTCTTAATGAGCACTCGACAAACGCATTTCGAGAACATACACAAGGTCCCAGCTATGGACCTAGTGCATCATCATAGTTGAGGTCTCTTGCTTTTCCCTACAAGTAATTGGATCTCATATGGAGATGTTTAGTGAAGTAGAATGGAAAAAATCGAATGCAACTACAGAAGAACTAGTCTGTAACTGTCGTTCGGAATCAGTTTTGCGCAGTGTTAACTGAAACATGGATATCTGACTCATACGGAGTCCGTTTTGGCTCCACAATTAGTCAAAACATTTGTGACGACCAGATGCTTCAAAGGATGGTTTCACAGGGAACTTTTGGAGAACATTTCGTCAGGAGTTCGTTCAAAAACTTGTATAGAAACTTTCTTAATGAGCACTCGACAAACGCATTTCGAGAACACAAACAAAGTCCCAGCTATGGACCTAGTGCATCATCATAACTGAGGTCTCTTGCATTTGCCTACAAGTAATAGGATCTCATATGGAGATGTTTAGTGAATTAGAATGGAAAAAATCGAAGGCAACTACACAAGAACTAGTCTGTAATTGTCGATCGGAATCAGTTTTGCGCAGTGTTAACTGAAACATGGATATCTGACTCATACGGAGTCTGTTTTGGTCCACAAGTAGTCAAAACGTTTGTGACGCCAGATGCTTCAAAGGATCCTTTCATAGGGAACTTTTGGAGAACTTTTCTTAAGGAGTTCGTTTAGAAACTTGTATAGAAACTTTCTTAATGAGCACTCGACAAACGCATTTCGAGAACACAAACAAAGTCCCAGCTATGGATGTGACGCCCTGGATTCAATCGTACACTAATCATGCACACAAACGTGTACGATCAAGATCAGGGACTCACCGGAAGATATCACAACACAACTCTACAACATAAATAAGTCATACAAGCATCATAATACAAGGCAGGGGCCTCGAGGGCTCGAATACAAGTGCTCGATCATAGACGAGTCAGCGGAAGCAACAATATCTGAGTCCAGACATAAGTTAAACAAGTTTGTCTTAAGAAGGCTAGCACAAACTAGGATACAGATCGAAAGAGGCGCAGGCCTCCTGCCTGGGATCCTCCTAACTACTCCTGGTCATCGTCAGCGGGCTGCACGTAGTAGTAGGCACCTCCGGTGTAGTAGGAGTCGTCATCGACGGTCGCATCTGGCTCCTGGGCTCCGGCATCTGGTTGCGACAACCAGGTAGAAGGGAAAGGGGAAAAGAGGAAGAAAAGCAACCGTGAGTACTCATCCAAAGTACTCGCAAGCAAGGATCTACACTACATATGCATGGGTATATGTGTAAAGGGGCCATATCGGTGGACTGAACTACAGAATGCCAGAATAAGAGGGGGATAGCTAGTCTTGTCGAAGACTACACTTCTAGAAGCCTCCATCTTGCAGCATGTAGAAGAGAGTAGATGGTAAGTGCACCAAGTAGCATCGCATAGCATAATCCTACCCGACGATCCTCTCCTCGTCGACCTGTGAGAGAGCGATCACCGGGTTGTATCTGGCACTTGGAAGGGTGTGTTTTATTAAGTATCCGGTTCTAGTTGTCATAAGGTCAAGGTACAACTCCGGGTCGTCCTTTTACCGAGGGACGTGGCTATTCGAATAGATCAACTTCCCTGCAGGGGTGCACCACATAACCCAACACGCTCGATCCCATTTGGCCAGACACACTTTCCTGGGTCATGCCCGGCCTCGGAAGATCAACACGTCGCAGCCCTACCTAGGCACAACAGAGAGGTCAGCACGCCGGTCTAAATCTTATGCGTGCAGGGGTCTGGGCCCATCGCCCATTGCACACCTGCACGTTGCGAACGCGGCTGGTGAGCAGACCTAGCAACCTCCATTTCAAAGGAAGTTGCGTTACGCGGTCCAACCCGGCGCGCGCCGCTCAGTCGCTGACGTCACGAAGGCTTCGGCTGATACCACAACGTCGAGGGCCCATATCTTTCCCACATAGTTGGCTAGTGCGTATAGACCAAATGGCCAGACTCAGATCAAATACCAAGAACTCGTTAAGCGTGTTATTTTGAAGTAACCGCGGACACCGACCAGGGCCAGGCCCACCTCTCACCTAGGTGGTCTCAACCTGCCCTGTCGCTCCGCCACAAAGATCCACCCAGAGGGCCGTCGGGACAAAGGTCCTTTCAGCCCCCAATCCGTGAATCACTGGCGGGTGCTCCACGAGCCGACCCGACTTTAGTCACCACATGTATCATGTATAAAGTATATAGTATAAACCCGTGATCACCTCCCAATTGATCACGACCCAATAGTATAGCACAGCAGACGGACAAGAATGTAGGGCCATAGATGGAATACTAGCATCCTATACTAAGCATGTAGGATTGCAGGTAAAGGTCACAACAGTAGTGGCAAAGACAGGCTATGCAGCAGAATAGGATTAACGGAAAGCAGTAACATGCTACACTACTCTAATGCAAGCAGTATAGAGAAATCTGGTGATCAAGGGGGGGGGGGCTTGCCTGGAAGCTCAGCCGAGAAGGAGGGGTCGTCAACACCGTAGTCGATCGGGGTACCAGCAACGGCGCCAGTCTCGTAGTCTACCGGAGAGAAGAGGGGGAAGAAACAATGAATACGGAGCAAACAAAGCATGACAAAACATAACGAGGAAATACGCAGTGCTAGGTATGCCCTAACGCGGTACTAGGCGATGCCGGCAAAGGGGGACAACATCCGGGAAAGTATTCCCGGTGTTTGACGTTTTTGGACAAACGAACCGGAGGGGGATTGTTTCATGTTCGCTATGCTAGAGATACGTGGCGGATGAACAGACTGCGTATCCGGATTTGTCTCATCGTTCTGAGCAACTTTCATGTATAAAGTATTTTCATCCGAGTTACGGATTATTTTATATTAATTTTCAAAGTTTTAATACATTCTGGGATTTTCTGATTTAAATTAATTTGAATTTAAACAGTGGGATATTCTTTTATACCTAGCAGTAGCTAGCTATTGAGCATGACAGGTGGGGTCCACAGGCTGAGTCAGCATGCACAATCAGCAAGTCAAAGGTCAATGTTGACCAGTCAAACAGGGGGTGGGACCTAGGTGTCATAGGAGGTTTTATTAGCAACAGTTTTAATTAGCTAGTTTATCAAAACGGGTCCACTTGTTAGTGGGATATTAGGTGGGGGTTAGGTTAGTGCCTAATTAACAGGGACGAGCCCACCCGCTGGTTCTAACCAGCGCGCGCCGGCGGCGGCGTACAGAGGCGACGGGGGCTCGCTGGACTCGCGGCTCCGGCGACCATTTGGTCAGTCGAGAGTGGTTACGGGGAGACGGCGACAACGCGAGTCGAGGAGAGGGGTCAGTGGGTGCGGGGGTGGACGGAGCGATGGCTACGGCGACTGACGAACGACGGTGGCGGCGGAGCTGCGTTGGGGAATCGCAGGGAGGCGGAGCTAGCGGGGGGCGTGGAGGCGAGGCCGTACGCGGGAAGCAAGGCGCGAGCGGGGTGACTGCCGGCGGGTAGCAGAGGCGGTTCGGGCCGGCGCACAGGGCGCATGGGGCGGGCACGCGCGACGCGCCCAGAGCGGCTAGGAGCGACCGGGGCACGACGACAGCGAGGGGCGGGGCGCGCAAGCCGGTGAGGCTGCAGCAGCGGAGCGGGGGCAGCACGGCGAGTGGGGGTGCGCGCTGTAGGTCGCGGCTGGGCGCAGCAGAGAATGGACAGGGGGAGTTCGGGAGCGCGGGGCTGGGCGTGGCCACAGGAAGCTCGTTGTGAGCTTGGGCGTGTAGAGAGATGACGACTACAGGCGATGGGAGACGGGTAAAACAGGGGGGTGACGTGATGCTCACCGTGGGGCTCAAGAAAGACCCTGTGATGGATTAGGAGCAGCAGTGGCGACGCAATCGACGACGAGCTCCGGCGGTTGTAGAGGAAGAAGAAGGGGCCGATCCAGCGATGTGGAGAACCCAAGCACGACCTCGAGGGCGGGGACGATGGCAGAGCTCTTGGACACGTTTCTATGGCGCGGGGGTGACAATGGCCGCGGGATCGACGAGGACCATGGCGATGGCGCTTCGGCCGAGGTTTGCGGGGATGAAAGCGGCATGAGGGCGAGGGGCGAAGTGAGCTAGGGTTCACCGGGGGGGGTCGGGGAGGTCCTTATCTATTGCAGGGAGTCGCGGGATGGGCGACGCGTGGACATCCGCGACCATGGACGCGGCGGGTGCGTCCAGCACGCCCCCTGTGAGTAGTAGGTTGAAGGAGGAAGGTGAGTTGGGCTGGGCCGGCACTGTTGACTCTAGGCCCAGTCCAACGGGTAAGCTTTCCATTTACCTTTTATCTTTATCTTTATTTCTGTTTCCATTTTATCTCACTGTTTTGCATTTATTTGGGCTACCAAAAGTCTTTAGTTAACCGTACAACTTAACACATAAATACTAGGTAACATTTTGAGTTAAGCCACCAAGTTTCAAATATTTTCGAATTGTTAACATATTTATTTAAGTTGAGTTTGTTCAGTTAAAAGTTTTATGCTTTAATTAAAAATAGCTTATGGGGCATTTTATCATTCTGAAAAATGTGGATTCTTTCACGACAATTTGTTAGTGAATATTTGCAACCTAACCCACAATTTAATTCTGCCATTTGAAAACTTTATTTGGTTGACTTTAAATTCAATTTGAATTCGAATGGGATTCAAATCATCACGAGATTGACAACAGTAATCGTGGTGACATGGCATCATTAGTAGAGGGTTACTGTAGCTTAATTATCCGGGCGTCACAATGGACCTAGTGCATCATCATAATCGAGGTCCCTTGCATTTCCCTAAAAGTAATTGGATCTCATATGGAGATGTTTAGTGAAGTAGAATGGAAAAAAAATCGACTGCAACTACACAAGAACTAGTCTGTAACTGTCGTTCGGAATCAGTTTTGCGCAGTGTTAACTGAAACATGGATATCTGACTCATACGGAGTCCGTTTTGGCTCCACAAGTAGTCAAAACATTTGTGACGACCAGATGCTTCAAAGGATTCTTTCATAGGGAACTTTCGGAGAACTTTTGTTAAGGAGTTCGTTCAGAAACTTGTATAGAAACATTCTTAATGAGCACTCGACAAACGCATTTCGAGAACATACACAAAGTCCAAGCTATGGACCTAGTGCATCATCATAACTGAGGTCTCTTGCATTTACCTACAAGTAATTGGATCTCATATGGAGATGTTTAGTGAAGTAGAATGGAAAAAATTGAATGCAACTACACAAGACCTAGTCTGTAACTGTCGTTCGAAATCAGTTTTGCGCAGTGTTGACTGAAACATGGATATCTGACTCATACGGAGTCCGTTTTGACTCCACATGTAGTAAAAATGTGTGTGACGACAAGATGCTTCAAAGGATTCTTTCACAGGGAACTTTTGGAGAACTTTTCTTAAGGAGTTCGTTCAGAAACTTGTATAGAAACTTTCTTAATGAGCACTCGACAAACGCATTTCGAGAACATACACAAAGTCCCAGCTATGGACCTAGTGCATCATCATAACTAAGGTCTCTTGCATTTCCCTACAAGCAATTGGATCTCATATGGAGATGTGTAGTCAAGTAGAATGGAAAAAATCGAATGCAACTACACAAGAACTAGTCTGTAACTATCGTTCGGAATTAGTTTTACGCAGTGTTAACTGAAACATGGATATCTGAGTAATATGGAGTCCGCTTTGGCTCCACAAGTAGTTAAAACATTAGTGACGACAAGATGCTTCAAAGGATTCTTTCACAGGGAACTTTTGGAGAACTTTTCTTAAGGAGTTCGTTCAGAAACTTGTATAGAAACTTTCTTAATGAGCACTCGACAACCGCATTTCGAGAACATACACAAAGTCCCAGCTATGGACCTACTGCATCATCATAACTAAGGTCTCTTGCATTTCCCTACAAGTAATTGGATCTCATATGGAGATGTTTAGTGAAGTAGAATGGAAAAAATTGAATGCAACTACACAAGAACTAGTCTGTAACTGTCGAACGGAATGAGTCTTGCGCAGTGTTAACTGAAACATGGATATCTGACTCATACGAAGTCCGTTTTGGCTCCACAAGTAGTCAAAACGTTTGGGACGACTAGATGCTTCAAAGGATTCTTTCACAGGGAATTTTTGGAGAACTTTTCTTAAGGAGTTCGTTCAAAAACTTGTATAGAAACTTTCTTAATGAGCACTCGACAAACGCATTTCGAGAACATACACAAGGTCCCAGCTATGGACCTAGTGCATCATCATAACTGAGGTCTCTTGCATTTCCCTACAAGTAATTGGATCCCATATGGAGATGTTTAGTGAAGTAGACTGGAAAAAATCGAATGCAACTACACAAGAACTAGTCTGTAAATGTCGTTCGGAATTAGTTTTGCGCACTGTTAACTGAAACATGGATATCTGACTCATACGGAGTCCGTTTTGGCTCCACAAGTAGTCAAAACGTTTGTGACGACCAGATGCTTCAAAGGATTCTTTCATAGGGAACTTTTGGAGAACTTTTCTTAAGGTGTTTGTTCAGAAACTTGTATAGAAACTTTCTTAATGAGCACTCGACAAACGCATTTCGAGAACATAGACAAGGTCCCAGCTATGGACCTTGTGCATTGATACGTCTCCAACGTATCTATAATTTTTGATTGCTCCATGCTATATTATCTACTCTTTTGGACCATATTGGGCTTTATTATCCACTTTTATATTACTTTTTGGACTAACCTATTAACCGGAGGCCCAACCCAGAATTGCTGTTTTTTGCCTATTTCAGAGTTTCGAAGAAACGGAATATCAAACGAAGTCCAAACGGAATGAAACCTTCGGGAACGTGATTTTCTCACCGAATATGATCCTGGAGACTTGGACCCCACGTTAAGAAAGAAGGGAGGTGGCCACGAGGGTGGGGGGCGCGCCCACCCCCTAGGGCGCGCCCCCTGCCTCGTGGGCCCCCCGAAGCTCCACCGACGTACTCCTTCCTCCTATATATACCTACGTACCCCCAAATGATCAGAGGAGGAGCCAAAAACCTAATTCCACCGCCGCAACATTCTGTACCCACGAGATCCCATCTTGGGGCCTGTTCCGGAGCTCCACCGGAGGGGGCATCCACCACGGAGGGCTTCTACATCATCATAGCCCCTCCGATGAAGTGTGAGTAGTTTACCTCAGACCTTCGGGTCCATAGTTAGTAGCTAGATGGCTTCTTCTCTCTTTTTGGATCTCAATACAATGTTGTCCCCCTCTCTCGTGGAGATCTATTTGATGTAATATTCTTTTTGCGGTGTGTTTGTTGAGACCGATGAATTGTGGGTTTATGATCAAGATTATCTACGAACAATATTTGAATCTTCTCTGAATTCTTTTATGTGTGATTGGTTATCTTTGCAAGTCTCTTCGAATTATCAGTTTGGTTTGGCCTACTAGATTGGTTTTTCTTGCAATTGAAGAAGTGCTTAGCTTTGGGTTCAGTCTTGCGGTGTCCTTTCCCAGTGACAGTAGGGGCAGTAAGGCACGTATTGTATTGTTGCCATCGAGGATAACAAGATGGGTTTTTTTAATCATATTGCATGAATTTATCCCTCTACATCATGTCATCTTGCTTAAGGCGTTAGTCTGTTTTCTTAAACTTAATACTCTAGATGCATGCTGTATAGCGGTCGATGAGTGGAGTAATAGTAGTAGATGCAGGCAGGAGTCGGTCTGCTTGTCTCGGACGTGATGCCTATATACATGATCATGTCTAGATACTCTCATAACTATGCTCAATTCTGTCAATTTCTCAACAGTAATTCGTTCACCCACCGTAAAATACTTATGCTCTTGAGAGAAGCCACTAGTGAAACCTATGGCCCCCGGGTCTATCTCCATCATATCAATCTCCCATCACTTTATTATTGCTTTGCTTTTTTACTTTGCTTTTACTTTTACTTTGCATCTTTATCACAAAAATACCAAAAATATTATCTATCTTCTCTATCAGATCTCACTCTCGTAAGTGACCGTGAAGGGATTGACAACCCCTATTCGTGTTGGTTGCGAGGAGTTTTTTGCTTTGTGTAGGTACGAGGGACTCGCGCGTAGCCTCCTAATGGATTGATACCTTGGTTCTCAAAAACTGAGGGAAATACTTACGCTACTTTGCTGCATCATCCTTTCCTCTTCGGGGAAATCCAACGCTGCGCTCAAGAGGTAGCAAGAAGAATTTCTGGCGCCGTTGCCCGGGAGTCCACGCAAAAGTCAACATACCAAGTACCCATCACAATCCCTTATCTCTCGCATTACTTTTTTTGCCTTTGCCTCTCGTTTTCCTCTCCCCCACTTCACCCTTGCCGTTTTATTCGCCCTCTCTTTTCCGTTTGCCTTTTTCTCGCTTGCTTGTTGTTATGTCTGGATTTGGGGAAATTATTGCCGATTTGGACAATAATAATATCATGGAAAATTCTGATGCCCCTGCTGAAGAACCCCCTACCTTGCATACAAAAAAATTTCGAGTTGGTAGTGGTAATATTATTGGAAAAGGAGTTATTCAAGATTTCTTTACTTGTGCTGGTGCTTTGCCTTCTATGGGCGGTTCTATTCTTCATAGAACTAGTAGTCTTGCGGACGCCATTGCCATGCTTATAGTTGAACTTGAAAGGCAATTTATGCACTTGCACCCTTGCATACAAAGAATTTTCTTAGAATTCTCTAATATTGAGCATTCTTCTGTTAAGTGTGCCGCCACTATATTTTTGGCTCATGAGTTTAGATTTATAATAAAAGAGGCCAAATAAATCTTTGCGCATTATAGGGTATATGCTAGTCATCCTCCCATTGAAGCCATCCTTTTTAATCAAGAAGACATTATGCGTTTACAATCTTTAGATCATATTGCTTATAATGAAAATCTTAGGAAAAAGGTTCCTGGCGATGTTCTTGTTGATAAAATCTCCAAGCTTAATGATGATTTTGCTATTCAAAATAATGGACTAGGTTTTCCTCTTGAACGAAGGCTTGTAGCTTTTTGCCAAAAGAATGCTCTTAATGATGAATTGGTTGTGCAATACAAAGGGCCTAGGGAGGAACCCATACCTCCCGAGATTGATCTTGGGGACTTTTGTCCCATTAAATTTAGCCCTTTTGATTATTTTTGCTTGCCTCAAAGAAAACTTTCTGCTGAACGTAGAGAATATGAGAGAAGTTTTCATGATTTTCCATACCACTATTATGGCAACACCTAGATCTATCCGTGCTTTCATGCCTAGCTAGGGGCGTTAAACGATAGCGCTTGTTGGGAGGCAACCCAATTTTATTTTTATTTTTTTTTATTTTGCTTCTGTTAGGGAATAAATCTTTGATCTAGCCTCTGGTTAGATGTGTTTTTTGTGCTTTAGTTAGTGTTTGTGCCAAGTTAAACCTATAGGATCTTCTTGGATGATAGTTATTTGATCTTGCTGTAATTTCCAGAAACTTTCTGTTCACGAAAACAATTGTTAGAATTCACCAGAACGTGATAAAATAGTGATTCCAATTGCTGCTAATCAATAAACAAATTGTCTAGGTCTTCCTATTTTTGCTGAATTTTTTGAGTTCCAGAAGTTTGCGTTAGTTACAGATTACTACAGACTGTTCTGTTTTTGACAGATTCTGTTTTTCGTGTGTTGTTTGCTTATTTTGATGAATCTATGGCTAGTAAAATAGTTTATAAACCATAGAGAAGTTGGAATACAGTAGTTTTAACACCAATATAAATAAATAATTAGTTCATTACAGAACCTTGAAGTGGTCTTTTGTTTTCTTTCGCTAACGGAGCTCACGAGATTTCTGTTGAGTTTTGTGTTGTGAAGTTTTCAAGTTTTGGGTGAAATCTTTTGGGATTATGGAACAAGGAGTGGCAAGAGCCTAAGCTTGGGGATGCCCATGGCACCCCCAAGATAATCTAAGGACACAAAAAAGTCAAAGCTTGGGGATGCCCCGGAAGGCATCCCCTCTTTCGTCTACTTCCATCGGTAACTTTACTTGGAGCTATATTTTTATTCACCACATGATATGTGTTTTGCTTGGAGCGTCTTTCATGATTTGAGTCTTTGCTTTTTAGTTTGCCACAATCATCCGTGCTGTACACACCTTTTGAGAGAGCCATACATGAATTGGAATTTGATAGAATACTCTATGTGCTTCACTTATATCTTTTGAGCTATATAGTTTTGCTCTAGTGCTTCACTTATATCTTTTAGAGCACGGTGGTGGATTTGTTTTAAAGAAACTATTGATCTCTAATGCTTCACTTAGATTATTTTGAGAGTCTTAAATAGCATGGTAATTTGCTTAATAATCTTAATATACTTGGTATTCAAGATTTGTAAAGCTTTCTTTTGAGTGTGTTGGATACTAAGAAAAGTTTGATGCTTGATAATTGTTTTCAGATATGGAGGTGATAATATCAAAGTCGTGCTAGTTGAGTTGTTGTGAATTTGAGAAATGCTTGTGTTGAAGTTTACAAGTCCCGTAGCATGCACGTATGGTAAACGTTATGTAACAAATTTGAAACATGAGGTGTTCTTTGATTGTCCTCCTTATGAGTGGCGGTCGGGGACGAGCGATGGTCTTTTCCTACCAATCTATCCCCCTAGGAGCATGCGCGTAGTGCTTTGGTTTTTGATGGCTTGTAGATTTTTGCAATAAGTATGTGAGTTCTTTATGACAAATATTGAGTCCATGGATTATACGCACTCTCACCCTTCCATCATTGCTAGCCTCTTCGGTACCGTGCATTGCCCTTTCTCACATTGAGAGTTGGTGCAAACTTCGCCGGTGCATCCAAACCCCGTGATATGATACGCCCTTTCACACATAAACCTCCTTATATCTTCCTCACAGCCACCATAGCTACCTATTATGGCATTTCCATAGCCATTCCGAGATACATTGCCATGCAACTTTCCACCACTCCGTTCATCATGACACTTTCATCATTGTCATATTGCTTAACATGATCATGTAGTTGACATAGTATTTGTGGCAAAGCCACCATTCATAATTCTTTCATACATGTCACTCTTGATTCATTGCATATCCCGGTACACCGCCGGAGGCATTCATATAGAGTCATACTTTGTTCTAGTATCGAGTTGTAATCATTGAGTTGTAAATAAATAGAAGTGTGATGATCATCATTTTCTAGAGCATTGTCCCAAGTGAGGAATAAAAAAAGAGAGAGAAAGGCCATACAAAAAAGAGAAGGCCCAAAAAAAAGAGAAAAAGAAAAAAAAGAAAAAAATGAGAGAAAAAGAGAGAAGGGACAATGCTACTATCCTTTGCCACACTTGTGCTTCAAAGTAGCACCATAATCTTCATGATAGAGAGTCTCTTGTTTTGTCACTTTCATATACTAGTGGGAATTTTTCATTAAGAACTTGGCTTGTATGTTCCAACAATGGGCCTCCTCAAGTGCCCTAGGTCTTCGTGAGCAAGCAAGTTGGATGCACACCCACTTCGTTTCTTTTGTTGAGCTTTCATACATTTATAGCTCTAGTGCATCCGTTGCATGGCAATCCCTACTCCTTGCATTAACATCAATCGATGGGCATATCCATAGCCCATTGATTAGCCTCGTTGATGTGAGACTTTCTCCTTTTTTGTCTTCTCCACATAACCCCCATAATCATATTCTATTCCACCCATAGTGCTATGTCCATGGCTCGCGCTCATATATTGCGTGAAAGTTTATAAGTTTGAGATTACTAAAGTATGAAACAATAGCTTGGCTTGTCATCGGGGTTGTGCATGATGAGAGAATTCTTGTGTGACGAAAATGGAGCATGACTAAACTATATGATTTTGTAGGGATGAACTTTCTTTGGCCATGTTATTTTGAGAAGACATAATTGCTTAGTTAGTATGCTTGAAGTATTATTATTTGTATGTCAATATGAACTTTTGTCTTGAATCTTTCGGATCTGAATATTCATACCACAATTAAGAAGAATTACATTTAAATTATGCCAAGTAGCACTCCGCATCAAAAATTCTTTTTTATCATTTACCTACTCGAGGACGAGCAGGAATTAAGCTTGGGGATGCCTGATACGTCTCCAACGTATCTATAATTTTTGATTGCTCCATGCTATATTATCTACTGTTTTGGACCATATTGGGCTTTATTATCCACTTTTATATTATTTTTGGGACTAACCTATTAACCGGAGGCCCGGCCCAGAATTGTTGTTTTTTTGCCTATTTCAGAGTTTCGAAGAAACGGAATATCAAATGGAGTCCAAACGGAATGAAACCTTCGGGAACGTGATTTTCTCACCGAATATGATCCAGGAGACTTGGACCCCACGTCAAGAAAGAAGGGAGGTGGCCACGAGGGTGGGGGGCGCGCCCCCTGCCTCGTGGGCCCCCCGAAGCTCCACCGACGTACTCCTTCCTCCTATATATACCTACGTACCCCCAAACGATCAGAGGAGGAGCCAAAAACGTAATTCCACCACCGCAACCTTCTGTACCCACGAGATCCCATCTTGGGGCCTGTTCTGGAGCTCCGCCGGAGGGGGCATCCACCACGGAGGGCTTCTACATCATCATAGCCCCTCCGATGAAGTGTGAGTAGTTTACCTCAGACCTTCGGGTCCATAGTTAGTAGCTAGATGGCTTCTTCTCTCTTTTTGGATCTCAATAAAATGTTCTCCCCCTCTCTCGTGGAGATCTATTTGATGTAATATTCTTTTTGCGGTGTGTTTGTTGAGACCGATGAATTGTGGGTTTATGATCAAGATTATCTACGAACAATATTTGAATCTTCTCTGAATTCTTTTATGTGTGATTGGTTATCTTTGCAAGTCTCTTCGAATTATCAGTTTGGTTTGGCCTACTAGATTGGTTTTTCTTGCAATGGGTGAAGTGCTTAGCTTTGGGTTCAATCTTGCGGTGTCCTTTCCCAGTGACAGTAGGGGCAGCAAGGCACGTATTGTATTGTTGCCATCGAGGATAACAAGATGGGTTTTTTATCATATTGCATGAAGTTATCCCTCTACATCATGTCATCTTGCTTAAGGCGTTACTCTGTTTTCTTGAACTTAATACTCTAGATGCATGCTGGATAGCGGTCGATGAGTGGAGTAATAGTAGTAGATGCAGGCAGGAGTCAGTATACTTGTCTCGGACGTGATGCCTATATACATGATCATGCCTAGATACTCTCATAACTATGCTCAATTTTGTCAATTGCTCAACAGTAAGTCGTTCACCCATCGTAAAATACTTATGCTCTTGAGAGAAGCCCCTAGTGAAACCTATGGCCCCCGGGTCTATCTCCATCATATCAATCTCCCATCACTTTATTATTGCTTTGCTTTTTTACTTTGCTTTTACTTTTACTTTGCATCTTTATCACGAAAATACCAAAAATATTATCTATCATCTCTATCAGATCTCACTCTCGAAGTGACCGTGAAGGGATTGACAACCCCTATTCACGTTCGTTGCGAGGATATTTTTGCTTTGTGTAGGTACGAGGGACTCGCGCGTAGCCTCCTACTGGATGGATACCTTGGTTCTCAAAAACTGAGGGAAATACTTATGCTACTTTGCTGCATCATCCTTTCCTCTTCGGGGAAATCCAACGCTGTGCTCAAGAGGTAGCATGCATCATCATAACTGAGGTCTCTTGCATTTCCCTAAGAGTAATTGGATCTCATATGGAGATGTTCAGTGAAGTAGACTGGAAACAATCGAATGCAACTACACAAGAACTAGTCTGTAACTGTCGTTCGGAATCGGTTTTGCGTAGTGTTAACTGGCACATGGATATCTGACTCATACGGAGTCCGTTTTGGCTCCACCAGTAGTCAAAACATTTGTGACGACCATATGCTTCAAAGGATTCTTTCATAGGGAACTTTTGGAGAACTTTTCTTAAGGAGTTCGTTCAGAAACTTGTATAAAAACTTTCTCAATGAGCACTCGACATACGCATTTCGAGAACGTACACAAAGTCCCAGCTATGGACCTAGTGCATCATCATAACTGAGGTCTCTTGCATTTCCCTACAAGTAATTGGATCTCATATGGAGATGTTTAGTGAAGTAGAATGGAAAAAATCGAATGCAACTACACAAGAACTAGTCTGTAACCGTCGTTCGGAATCAGTTTTGCGCAGTGTTAACTGAAACTTGGATATCTGACTCATACGGAGTCCATTTTGGCTCCACAAGTAGTCAAAACGCTTGTGGCGATCAGATGCTACAAAGGATTCTTTCACAGGGAACTTTTGGAGAACTTTTCTTAAGGAGTTCGTTCAGAAACTTGTATAGAAACTTTCTTAATGAGCACTAGACAAACGCATTTCGAGAACATACACAAAGTCCCAGCTATGGACCTAGTGCATCATCATAACTGAGGTCTCTTGCATTTCTCTACAAGTAATTGGATCTCATATGGAGATGTTTAGTGAAGTAGAATGGAAAAAATCGAATGCAACTACACAAGAACTAGTCTGTAACTATCGATCGGAATCTGTTTTGCGCAGTGTTAACTGAAACATGGATACCTGACTCATGCGGAGTCCGTTTTGGCTCCACAAGTAGTCAAAACGTTTGTGACGACCAGATGGTTCAAAGGATTCTTTCACAGGGAACTTTTGGAGAACTTTTCTTAAGGAGTTTGTTCAGAAACTTGTATAGAAACTTTCTTAATGAGCACTCGACAAACGCATTTCGAGAACATACACAAAGTCCCAGCTATGGACCTAGTGCATCATCATAACTGAGGCCTCTTGCATTTCCCTACAAATAATTGGATCTCATATGGAGATGTTTAGTGAAGTAGAATGGAAAAATCGAATGCAACTACACAAGAACTAGTCTGTAACTGTCGTTCGGAATCAGTTTTGCGCAGTGTTAACTGAAACATGGATATCTGACTCATACGGAGTCCGTTTTGGCTCTACAAGTAGTCAAAACGTTTGTGACGACCAGATGCTTCAACACATTCTTTCACATGGAACTTTTGGAGAACTTTTCTTAAGGAGTTCGTTCAGAAACTTTTATAGAAACTTTCTTAATGAGCACTCGACAAACGCATTTCGAGAACATACACAAGGTCCCAGCTATGGACCTAGTGCATCATCATAACTGAGGTCTCTTGCATTTCCCTGAGAGTAATTGGATCTCATATGGAGATGTTCAGTGAAGTAGAATAGAAAAAATCGAATGCAACTACACAAGAACTAGTGTGTAACTGTCGTTCGGAATCAGTTTTGTGCAGTGTTAACTGGAACATGGATATCTGACTCATACGGAGTCCGTTTTGGCTCCACAACTAGTCAAAACATTTGTGACAACCAGATGCTTCAAAGGATTCTTTCACAGGGAACTTTTGGAGAACTTTTCTTAAGGAGTTCGTTCAGAAACTTGTATAGAAACTTTCTTAATGAGCACTCGACAAACGCATTTCGAGAAGATACACAAAGTCCCAGCTATGGACCTAGTGCATCATCATAACTAAGGTCTCTTGAATTTCCCTACAAATAATTGGATCTCATATGGAGATGTTTAGTGAAGTAGAATGGAAAAATCGAATGCAACTACACAAGAACTAGTCTGTAACTGTCGTTCGGAATCAGTTTTGCGCAGTGTTAACTGAAACATGGATATCTGACTCATACGAAGTCCGTTTTGGCTCCACAAGTAGTCAAAACGTTTATGATGACCAGATTCTTCAACAGATTCTTTCACAGGGAACTTTTGGAGAACTTTTCTTAAGGAGTTTGTTCAGAAACTTGTATAGAAATGTTCTTAATGAGCACTCGACAAACACATTTCAAGAACATACACAAAGTCCCAGCTATGGACCTAGTGCATCATCATAACTGAGGTCTCTTGCATTCCCTACAAGTAATTGGATCTCATATGGAGAAGTTTAGTGAATTAGAATGGAAAAATCGAATGCAACTACACCAGAACTAGTCTGTAACTGTCGTTCGGAATCAGTTTTGCGCGGTGTCAACTGAAACATGGATATCTGACTCATACGGAGTCCGTTTTGGCGCCACAAGTAGTCAAAACGTTTGTGACGGCCAGATGCTTCAAAGGATTCTTTCATAGGGAACTTTTGGAGAACTTTTCGTCAGGAGTTCGTTCAGAAACTTATATGGAAACTTTCTTAATGAGCACTCGACAAACGCATTTCGAGAACATACACAAGATCCCAGCTATGGACCTAGTGCATCATTCTAACTGAGGTCTCTTGCATTTCCCTAAGAGTAATTGGATCTCATATGGAGATGTTCAGTGAAGTCGAATAGAAAAAATCGAATGCAACTACACAGGAACTAGTCTGTAACTGTCGTTCAGAATCAGTTTTGCGCAGTGTTAACTGAAACATGGATATCTGACTCATACGGAGTCCGTTTTGGCTCCACAAGTAGTCAAAACGTTTGTGACGACCAGATGCTTCAATAGATTCTTTCATAGGGAACTTTTGGAGAACTTTTCTTAAGGAGTTCGTTCAGAAACTTGTATAGAAACTTTCTTAATGAGCACTCGACAAACGCATTTCGAGAACATACACAAGGTCCCAGCTATGGACCTAGTGCATCATCATAACTGAGGTCTCATGCATTTCCCTAGGAGTAATTGGATCTCATATGGAGATGTTCAGTGAAGTAGAATGGAAAAAATCGAATGCAACTACACAAGAACTAGTCTGTAATTGTCGTTCAGAATCAGTTTTGCGCAGTGTTAACTGGAACATGGATATATGACTCATACGGAGTCCGTTTTGGCTCCACAAGTAGTCAAAACGTTTGTGACGACCAGATGCTTCAAAGGATTCTTCCATAGGGAACTTTTGGAGAACTTTTCTTAAGGAGTTCGTTCAGAAACTTGTATAAAAACTTTCTTAATGAGCACTCATCATACGCATTTCGAGAACATACACAAAGTCCCAGCTATGGACCTAGTGCGTCATCATAACTGAGGCCTCTTGCATTTCCCTACAAATAATTGGATCTCATATGGAGATGTTTAGTGAAGTAGAATTGAAAAATAGAATGCAACTACACAAGAACTAGTGTGTAACTGTCGTTCGGAATCAGTTTTGCGCAGTGTTAACTGAAACATGGATATCTGACTCATACGGAGTCCGTTTTGGCTCCACAAGTAGTCAAAACGTTTGTGACGACCAGATGATTCAACTGATTCTTTCACATGGAACTTTTGGAGAACTTTTCTCAAGGAGTTCGTTCAGAAACTTGTATAGAAACTTTCTTAATGAGCACTCGACAAACGCATTTCGAGAACATACACAAGGTCCCAGCTATGGACCTAGTGCATCATCATAAACGAGGTCTCTTGCATTTCCCTAAGAGTAATTGGATATCATATGGAGATGTTCAGTGAAGTAGAATGGAAAAATTCGAATGCAACTACACAAGAACTAGTCTTTAACTGTCGATCGGAATCAGTTTTGCGGAGTGTTAACTGAAACATGGATATCTGACTCATACGGAGTCCGTTTTGGCTCCACAAGTAGTCAAAACGTTTGTGACGACCAGATGCTTCAAACGATTCTTTCATAGGGAACTTTTGGAGAACTTTTCTTAAGGAGTTTGTTCAGAAACTTGTATAGAAATGTTCTTAATGAGCACTCGACAAACGCATTTCGAGAACATACACAAAGTCCCAGCTATGGTCCTAGTGCATCATCATAACTGAGGTCTCTTGCATTTCCCTTCAAGTAATTGGATCTCATATGGAGATGTTTAGTGAAGTAGAATGGAAAAAATCGAACGCAACTACACAAGAACTAGTCTGTAACTGTCGATCGGAATCAATTTTGCGTATTGTTAACTGAAACATGGATACCTGACTCATACGGAGTCCGTTTTGGCGCCACAAGTAGTCAAAACGTTTGTGACGGCCAGATGCTTCAAAGGATTCTTTCATGGGGAACTTTTGGAGAACTTTTCATCAGGAGTTCGTTCAGAAACTTATATAGAAACTTTCTTAATGAGCACTCGACAAACGCATTTCGAGAACATACACAAGATCCCAGCTATGGACCTAGTGCATCATTCTAACTGAGGTCTCTTGCATTTCCCTAAGAGTAATTGGATCTCATATGGAGATGTTCAGTGAAGTCGAATAGAAAAAATCGAATGCAACTACACAAGAACTAGTCTGTAACTGTCGTTCAGAATCAGTTTTGCGCAGTGTAAACTGAAACATGGATATCTGACTCATACGGAGTCTGTTTTGGCTCCACAAGTAGTCAAAACGTTTGTGACGACCAGATACTTCAAAGGATTCTTTCACAGGGAACTTTTGGAGAACTTTTCTTAAGGAGTTCGTTCAGAAACTTGTATAGAAACTTTCTTAATGAGCACTCGACAAACGCATTTCGAGAACATACACAAAGTCCCAGCTATGGACCTAGTGCATCATCATAACTGAGGTCTCTTGCATTTCCCTACAAGTAATTGGATCTCATCTAGATATGTTTAGTGAAGTAGAATGGAAAAAGTCGAATGCAACTACACAAGAACTAGTCTGTAAGTGTCGTTCGGAATCAGTTTTGCCCAGTGTTAACTGAAACATGGATATCTGACTCATACGGAGTCCGTTTTGGCTCCACAAGTAGTCAAAACGTTTGTGACGACCAGATGCTTCAAAGGATTATTTCACAGGGAACTGTTGGAGAACATTTCTTCAGGAGTTCGTTCATAAACTTGTATAGAAACTTTCTTAATGAGCACTCGACAAACGCATTTCGAGAACATACACAAAGTCCAAGCTACGGACCTAGTGCATCATCACAACTGAGGTATCTTGCATTTCCCTACAAATAACCGGATCTCATATGGAGATGTTTAGTGAAGTAGAATGGAAAAAAATCAAATGCAACTACACAAGAACTAGTTTGTAACTGTCGTTCGGAATCAGTTTTGCGCAGTGTTAACTAAAACATGGATATCTGACTCATACGGAGTCCGTTTTGGCTCCATAAGTAGTCAAAACATTTGTGATGACCAGGTGCTTCAAAGGATTCTTTCACAGGGAACGTTTGGAGAAATTTTCTTAAGGAGTTCGTTCAGAACCTTGTATAGAAACTTTCTTGATGAGCACTCGACAAACACATTTCGAGAACATACACAAAGTCCCAGCTATGGACCTAGTGCATCATCATAACTGAGGTCTCTTGCATTTCCCTACAAGTAATTTGATCTCATCTGGAGATGTTCAGTGAAGTAGAATGGAAAAAATCAATTGCAACTACACAAGAACTAGTGTGTAACTGTTGTTCGGAATCAGTTTTGCGCAGTGTTAACTGAAACATGGATATCTGACTCATACGGAGTCCGTATTTGCTCCACAAGTAGTCAAAACATTTGTGACGACCAGATGCTACAAAGGATTCTTTCACAGGGAACTTTTGGAGAATTTTTCTTAAGGAGTTCGTTCAGAAACATGTATAGAAAGTTTCTTAATGAGCACTCGACAAACGCATTTCGAGAACATACACAAAGTCCCAGCTATGGCTCTAGTGCATCATCATAACTGAGGTCTCTTGCATTTCCATACAAGTAATTGGATCTCATATGGAGATGTTTAGTGAAGTAGAATAGAAAAAAATCGAATGTAACTACACAAGAACTAGTCTGTAACTGTCGTTCGGAATCAGTTTTGCGAAGTGTTAACTGAAACATGGATATCTGACTCATACGGAGTCCGTTTTGTCTCCACAAGTAGTCAAAACGTTAGTGGCGACCAGATGCTACAAACGATTCTTTCACAGGGAACTTTTGGGGAACTTTTCTTAAGGAGTTCTTTCAGAAACTTGTATAGAAACTTTCTTAATGAGCACTCGACAAACGCATTTCGAGAACATACAGAAAGTCCCAGCTATGGTCCTAGTGCATCATCATAACTGAGGTCTCTTGCATTTCCCTTCAAGTAATTGGATCTCATATGGAGATGTTTAGTGAAGTAGAATGGAAAAAATCGAACGCAACTACACAAGAACTAGTCTGTAACTGTCGATCGGAATCAATTTTGCGTATTGTTAACTGAAACATGGATACCTGACTCATACGGAGTCCGTTTTGTCTCCACAAGTAGTCAAAATGTTTGTGACGACCAGATGCTTCAAAGGATTCTTTCACAGGGACCTTTTGGAGAACTTTTCTTAAGGAGTTCGTTCAGAAACTTGTATAGAAACTTTCTTAATGAGCACTCGACAAACGCATTTCGAGAACATACACAAAGTCCCAGCTATGGACCTAGTGCATCATCATAACTGAGGTCTCTTGCATTTCCCTACAAGTAATTGGATCTCATATGGAGATGTTTAGTTAAGTAGAATGGAAAAAATCGAATGCTACTACACAAGAACTAGTCTGTAACTTTCTGAAGGAATCAGTTTTGCGCAGTGTTAACTGAAACATGGATATCTGACTCAGACGGAGTCCGTTTTGGCTCCACAAGTAGTCAAAACGTTTGTGATGACCAGATGCTTCAACAGATTCTTTCACAGGGAACTTTTGGAGAACTTTTCTTAAGGAGTTCGTTCAGAAACTTGTATAGAAACTTTCTTGATTAGCACTCGACAAACGCATTTCGAGAATATACACAAAGTCCCAGCTATGGACCTAGTGCATCATCATAACTGAGGTCTCTTGCATTTCCCTACAAGTAATTGGATCTCATATGGAGATGTTTAGTGAAGTAGAATGGAATAAATCGAATGCAACTACACAAGAACTAGTCTGTAACTGTCGTTCGAAATCAGTTTTGCGCAGTGTTAACTGAAACATGGATATCTGACTCATACGGAGTCCGTTTTGGCTCCACAAGTAGTCAAAACGTTTGTGACGACTAGGTGCTACAAAGGATTCTTTCACAGGGAACTTTTTGAGAACTTTTCTAAAGGAGTTCGTTCAGAAACTTGTATAGAAACTTTCTTAATGAGCACTCGACAAACGCATTTTGAGAACATACACAAAGTCCCAGCTATGGACCTAGTGCATCATCATAACCGAGATCTCTTGCATTTCCCTAAAAGTAATTGGATCTCATATAGAGATGTTTAGTGAAGTAGAATGGAAAAATTCGAATGCAACTACACAAGAACTAGTCTTTGACTGTCGATCGGAATCAGTTTTGCGCAGTGTAAACTGAAACATGGATATCTGACTCATACGGAGTCTGTTTTGGCTCCACAAGTAGTCAAAACGTTTGTGACGACCAGATACTTCAAAGGATTCTTTCACAGGGAACTTTTGGAGAACTTTTCTTAAGGAGTTCGTTCAGAAACTTGTATAGAAACTTTCTTAATGAGCACTCGACAAACGCATTTCGAGAACATACACAAAGTCCCAGCTATGGACCTAGTGCATCATCATAACTGAGGTCTCTTGCATTTCCCTACAAGTAATTGGATCTCATCTAGATATGTTTAGTGAA
Organism: Aegilops tauschii subsp. strangulata; assembly: GCF_002575655.3. Classification (NCBI taxonomy): domain Eukaryota; kingdom Viridiplantae; phylum Streptophyta; class Magnoliopsida; order Poales; family Poaceae; genus Aegilops; species Aegilops tauschii. Next base: position 100,346,290 of record NC_053035.3, on the reverse strand, counting down.
GTAGAATGGAAAAAGTCGAATGCAACTACACAAGAACTAGTCTGTAAGTGTCGTTCGGAATCAGTTTTGCCCAGTGTTAACTGAAACATGGATATCTGACTCATACGGAGTCCGTTTTGGCTCCACAAGTAGTCAAAACGTTTGTGACGACCAGATGCTTCAAAGGATTATTTCACAGGGAACTGTTGGAGAACATTTCTTCAGGAGTTCGTTCATAAACTTGTATAGAAACTTTCTTAATGAGCACTCGACAAACGCATTTCGAGAACATACACAAAGTCCAAGCTACGGACCTAGTGCATCATCACAACTGAGGTATCTTGCATTTCCCTACAAATAACCGGATCTCATATGGAGATGTTTAGTGAAGTAGAATGGAAAAAAATCAAATGCAACTACACAAGAACTAGTTTGTAACTGTCGTTCGGAATCAGTTTTGCGCAGTGTTAACTAAAACATGGATATCTGACTCATACGGAGTCCGTTTTGGCTCCATAAGTAGTCAAAACATTTGTGATGACCAGGTGCTTCAAAGGATTCTTTCACAGGGAACGTTTGGAGAAATTTTCTTAAGGAGTTCGTTCAGAACCTTGTATAGAAACTTTCTTGATGAGCACTCGACAAACACATTTCGAGAACATACACAAAGTCCCAGCTATGGACCTAGTGCATCATCATAACTGAGGTCTCTTGCATTTCCCTACAAGTAATTTGATCTCATCTGGAGATGTTCAGTGAAGTAGAATGGAAAAAATCAATTGCAACTACACAAGAACTAGTGTGTAACTGTTGTTCGGAATCAGTTTTGCGCAGTGTTAACTGAAACATGGATATCTGACTCATACGGAGTCCGTATTTGCTCCACAAGTAGTCAAAACATTTGTGACGACCAGATGCTACAAAGGATTCTTTCACAGGGAACTTTTGGAGAATTTTTCTTAAGGAGTTCGTTCAGAAACATGTATAGAAAGTTTCTTAATGAGCACTCGACAAACGCATTTCGAGAACATACACAAAGTCCCAGCTATGGCTCTAGTGCATCATCATAACTGAGGTCTCTTGCATTTCCATACAAGTAATTGGATCTCATATGGAGATGTTTAGTGAAGTAGAATAGAAAAAAATCGAATGTAACTACACAAGAACTAGTCTGTAACTGTCGTTCGGAATCAGTTTTGCGAAGTGTTAACTGAAACATGGATATCTGACTCATACGGAGTCCGTTTTGTCTCCACAAGTAGTCAAAACGTTAGTGGCGACCAGATGCTACAAACGATTCTTTCACAGGGAACTTTTGGGGAACTTTTCTTAAGGAGTTCTTTCAGAAACTTGTATAGAAACTTTCTTAATGAGCACTCGACAAACGCATTTCGAGAACATACAGAAAGTCCCAGCTATGGTCCTAGTGCATCATCATAACTGAGGTCTCTTGCATTTCCCTTCAAGTAATTGGATCTCATATGGAGATGTTTAGTGAAGTAGAATGGAAAAAATCGAACGCAACTACACAAGAACTAGTCTGTAACTGTCGATCGGAATCAATTTTGCGTATTGTTAACTGAAACATGGATACCTGACTCATACGGAGTCCGTTTTGTCTCCACAAGTAGTCAAAATGTTTGTGACGACCAGATGCTTCAAAGGATTCTTTCACAGGGACCTTTTGGAGAACTTTTCTTAAGGAGTTCGTTCAGAAACTTGTATAGAAACTTTCTTAATGAGCACTCGACAAACGCATTTCGAGAACATACACAAAGTCCCAGCTATGGACCTAGTGCATCATCATAACTGAGGTCTCTTGCATTTCCCTACAAGTAATTGGATCTCATATGGAGATGTTTAGTTAAGTAGAATGGAAAAAATCGAATGCTACTACACAAGAACTAGTCTGTAACTTTCTGAAGGAATCAGTTTTGCGCAGTGTTAACTGAAACATGGATATCTGACTCAGACGGAGTCCGTTTTGGCTCCACAAGTAGTCAAAACGTTTGTGATGACCAGATGCTTCAACAGATTCTTTCACAGGGAACTTTTGGAGAACTTTTCTTAAGGAGTTCGTTCAGAAACTTGTATAGAAACTTTCTTGATTAGCACTCGACAAACGCATTTCGAGAATATACACAAAGTCCCAGCTATGGACCTAGTGCATCATCATAACTGAGGTCTCTTGCATTTCCCTACAAGTAATTGGATCTCATATGGAGATGTTTAGTGAAGTAGAATGGAATAAATCGAATGCAACTACACAAGAACTAGTCTGTAACTGTCGTTCGAAATCAGTTTTGCGCAGTGTTAACTGAAACATGGATATCTGACTCATACGGAGTCCGTTTTGGCTCCACAAGTAGTCAAAACGTTTGTGACGACTAGGTGCTACAAAGGATTCTTTCACAGGGAACTTTTTGAGAACTTTTCTAAAGGAGTTCGTTCAGAAACTTGTATAGAAACTTTCTTAATGAGCACTCGACAAACGCATTTTGAGAACATACACAAAGTCCCAGCTATGGACCTAGTGCATCATCATAACCGAGATCTCTTGCATTTCCCTAAAAGTAATTGGATCTCATATAGAGATGTTTAGTGAAGTAGAATGGAAAAATTCGAATGCAACTACACAAGAACTAGTCTTTAACTGTCGATCGGAATCAGTTTTGCGCAGTGTTAACTGAAATATGGATATCTGACTCATACGGAGTCCGTTTTGGCTCCACAAGTAGACAAAACGTTTGTGACGACCAGATGCTTCAACAGATTCTTTCACAGGGAACTTTTGGAGAACTTTTCTTAAGGAGTTCGTTCAGAAACTTGTATAGAAACTTTCTTAATGAGCACTCGACAAACGAATTTCGAGAACATATACAAAGTCCCAGCAATGGACCTAGTGCATCATCATAAACGAGGTCTCTTGCATTTCCCTACAAGTAATTGGATCTCATATGGATATGTTTAGTGAAGTAGAATGGAAAAAATCGAATGCAACTACAGAAGAACTAGTCTCTAACTATCGTTCGGAATCAGTTTTGCGCAGTGTTCACTGAAACGTGGATATCCGACTCATACGGAGACCGTTTTGGCTCCACAAGTAGTCAAAATGTTTGTGGAGACAAGATGCTACAAAGTATTCTTTCGTAAGGAAGTTTTGGAGAACTTTTCTTAAGGAGTTCGTTCAGAAACTTGTATAGAAACTTTCTTAATGAGCACTCGACAAACGCAATTCGAGAAGATATACAAAGTCCCAGCTATGGACCTGGTGCATCATCATAACCGAGGTCTCTGGCATTTCCCTAAAAGTAATTGGATCTCATATGGAGATGTTTAGTGAAGTAGAATGGAAGAAAATCGAATGCAACTACACAAGAACTAGTCTCCAACTGTCGTTCAGAATCAGTTTTACGCAGTGTTAATTGAAACATGGATATCTGACTCATACGTAGTTCGTTTTGGCTCCATAGGTAGTCAAACTGTTTGTGAAAACCAGGTGCTTCAAAGGATTCTTTCACAGGGAACTTTTCTTAAGGAGTTCGTTCAGAAACTTGTATAGAAACTTTCTTAATGAGCACTCGACAAACGCATTTCGAGAACATACACAAAGTCCCAGCTATGGACTTAGTGCATCATCATAACTGAGGTCTCTTGGATTTCCCTACAAGTAATTGGATCTCATATGGAGATGTTTAGTGAAGTAGAATGGAAAAAATCGAATGCAACTACACAAGAACTAGTCTGTAACTGTCGTTCGGAATCAGTTTTGCGCAGTGTAAACTGAAACATGGATATCTACTCATACGGAGTCCGTTTTGGCTCCACAATTAGTCAAAACGTTTGTGACGACCAGATACTTCAAAGGATTCTTTCACAGGGTACTTTTGGAGTACTTTTCTTAAGGAGTTCGTTCAGAAACTTGTATAGAAACTTTCTTAATGAGCACTCGACAAACGCATTTCGAGAACATACACAAAGTCCCATCTATGGACCTAGTGCATCATCATAACTGAGGTCTCTTGCATTTCCCTACAAGTAATTGGATCTCATCTAGATATGTTTAGTGAAGTAGAATGGAAAAAATCGAATGCAACTACACAAGAACTAGTCTGTAACTGTCGTTCGGAATCAGTTTTGCCCAGTGTTAACTGAAACATGGATATGTGACTCATACGGAGTCCGTTTTGGCTCCACAAGTAGTCAAAACGTTTGTGATGACCAGATGCTTCAAAGGATTATTTTACAGGGAACTATTGGAGAACATTTCTTGAGGAGTTCGTTCATAAACTTGTATAGAAACTTTCTTAATGAGCACTCGACAAACGCATTTCGAGAACATACACAAAGTCCAAGCTATGGACCTAGTTCATCATCACAACTGAGGTATCTTGCATTTCCCTACAAATAACTGGATCTCATCTGGATATGTTTAGTGAAGTAGAATGGAAAAAAATCGAATGCAACTACACAAGAACTAGTCTGTAACTGTCGTTCGGAATCAGTTTTGCGCAGTGTTAACTGAAACATGGATATCTGACTCATACGCAGTCTGTTTTGGCTCCATAAGTAGTCAAAATGTTTGTGACGACCAGGTGCTTCAAAGGATTCTTTCACAGGGAACTTTCGGAGAAGTATTCTTAAGGAGTTCGTTCAGAAACTTGTATAGAAACTTTCTTGATGAGCACTCGACAAACGCATTTCGAGAACATACACAGAGTCCCAGCTATGGACCTAGTGCATCATCATAACTGAGGTCTCTTGCATTTCCCTACAAGTAATAGGATCTCATCTGGATATGTTTAGTGAAGTAGAATGGAAAAAATCGAATGCAACTACACAAGAACTAGTCTGTAACTGTCGTTCGGAATCAGTTTTGCGCAGTGTAAACTGAAACATGGATATCTGACTCATACGGAGTCCGTTTTGGCTCCACAAGTAGTCAAAATGTTTGTGAAGACCAGACACTTCAAAGGATTCTTTCACAGGGAACTTTTGGAGAACTTTTCTTAAGGAGTTCGTTCAGAAACTTGTATAGAAACTTTCTTAATGAGCACTCGACAAACGCATTTCGATAACATACACAAAGTCCCAGCTATGGACTTAGTGCATCATCATAACTGAGGTCTCTTGGATTTCCCTACAAGTAATTGGATCTCATATGGAGATGTTTAGTGAAGTAGAATGGAAAAAATCGAATGCAACTACACAAGAACTAGTCTGTAACTGTCGTTCGGAATCAGTTTTGCGCAGTGTAAACTGAAACGTGGATATCTGACTCATACGGAGTCCGTTTTGGCTCCACAAGTAGTCAAAACGTTTGTGACGACTAGATACTTCAAAGGATTCTTTCACAGGGTACTTTTGGAGTACTTTTCTTAAGGAGTTCATTCAGAAACTTCTATAGAAACTTTCTTAATGAGCACTCGACAAACGCATTTCGAGAACATACACAAAGTCCCAGCTATGGACCTAGTGCATCATCACAACTGAGGTATCTTGCATTTCCCTACAAATAACTAGATCTCATCTGGATATGTTTAGTGAAGTAGAATGGAAAAAAATCGAATGCAACTACACAAGAACTAGTCTGTAACTGTCGTTCGGAATCTGTTTTGTGCAGTGTTAACTGAAACATGGATATCTGACTCATACGCAGTCCGTTTTGGCTCCATAAGTAGTCAAAATGTTTGTGACGACCAGGTGCTTCAAAGGATTCTTTCACAGGGAACTTTCGGAGAAGTATTCTTAAGGAGTTCGTTCAGAAACTTGTATAGAAACTTTCTTGATGAGCACTCGACAAACGCATTTCGAGAACATACACAAAGTCCCAGCTATGGACCTAGTGCATCATCATAACTGAGGTCTCTTGCATTTCCCTACAAGTAATAGGATCTCATCTGGATATGTTTAGTGAAGTAGAATGGAAAAAATCGAATGCAACTACACAAGAACTAGTCTTTAACTGTCGTTCGGAATCAGTTTTGCGCAGTGTAAGCTGAAACATGGATATCTGACTCATACGGAGTCCGTTTTGGCTCCACAAGTAGTCAAAATGTTTGTGAAGACCAGACACTTCAAAGGATTCTTCCACAGGGAACTTTTGGAGAACTTTTCTTAAGGAGTTCATTCAGGAACTTGTATAGAAACTTTCTTAATGAGCACTCGACAAACGCATTTCGAGAACATACACAAAGTCCCAGCTATGGACTTAGTGCATCATCATAACTGAGGTCTCTTGGATTTCCCTACAAGTAATTGGATCTCATATGGAGATGTTTAGTGAAGTAGAATGGAAAAAATCGAATGCAACTACACAAGAACTAGTCTATAACTGTCGTTCGGAATCAGTTTTGCGCAGTGTAAACAGAAACATGGATATCTGACTCATACGGAGTCCGTTTTGGCTCCACAAGTAGTCAAAACGTTTGTGACGACCAGATACTACAAAGGATTCTTTCACAGGGAACTTTTGGATAACTTTTCTTACGGAGTTCTTTCAGAAACTTGTATAGAAACTTTCTTAATGAGCACTCGACAAACGCATTTCGAGAACATACACAAAGTCCCAGCTATGGACCTAGTACGTCATCATAACTGAGGTCTCTTGCATTTCCCTACAAGTAATTGGATCTCATCTAGATATGTTTAGTGAAGTAGAATGGAAAAAATCGAATGCAACTACACAAGAACTAATCTGTAACTGTCGTTCGGAATCAGTTTTGCCCAGTGTTAACTGAAACATGGATATGTGACTCATACGGAGTCCGTTTTGGCTCCATAAGTAGTCAAAACGTTTGTGACGACCAGATGCTTCAAATGATTATTTCACAGGGAACTGTTGGAGAACATTTCTTGAGGAGTTCGTTCATAAACTTGTATAGAAACTTTCTTAATGAGCACTCGACAAACGCATTTCGAGAACATACACAAAGTCCAAGCTATGGACCTAGTGCATCATCACAACTGAGGTATCTTGCATTTCCCTACAAATAACTGGATCTCATATGGAGATGTTTAGTGAAGTAGAATGGAAAAAATCAAATGCAACTACACAAGAACTAGTCTGTAACTGTCGTTCGGAATCAGTTTTGCGCAGTGTTAACTGAAACATGGATATGTGACTCATACGGTGTCCGTTTTGGCTCCACAAGTAGTCAAAACGTTTGTGATGACCAGATACTTCAAAGGATTCTTTCACAGGGAACTTTTGGAGAACTTTTCTGAAGGAGTTCGTTCAGAAACTTGTATAGAAACTTTCTTAATGAGCACTCGACAAACGCATTTCGAGAACATACACAAAGTCCCAGCTATGGACCTAGTGCATCATCATAACTAAGGTCTCTTGCATTTCCCAACAAGTATTTGGATCTCATCTAGATATGTTTAGTGAAGTAGAATGGAAAAAATCGAATGCAACTACACAAGAACTAGTCTGTAACTGTCGTTCGGAATCAGTTTTGCCCAGTGTTAACTGAAACATGGATATGTGACTCGTACGGAGTCCGTTCTGGCTCCACAAGTAGTCAAAACGTTTGTGACGACCAGATGCTTCAAAGGATTATTTCACAGGGAACTGTTGGAGAACATTTCTTGAGGAGTTCGTGCATAAACTTGTATAGAAACTTTCTTAATGAGCACTCGACAAACACATTTCGAGAACATACACAAAGTCCAAGCTATGGACCTAGTGCATCATCACAACTGAGGTATCTTGCATTTCCCTACAAATAACTGGATCTCATATGGAGATGTTTAGTGAAGTAGAATGGAAAAAATTCGAATGCAACTACACAAGAACTAGTCTGTAACTGTTGTTCGGAATCAGTTTTGCGCAGTGTTAACTGAAACATGGATATCTGACTCATACGCAGTCCGTTTTGGCTACATAAGTAGTCAAAATGTTTGTGACGACCAGGTGCTTCAAAGGATTCTTTCACAGGGAACTTTTGGAGAAATTTTCTGAAGGAGTTCGTTCAGAACCCTGTATAGAAACTTTCTTGATGAGCACTCGACAAACGCATTTCGAGAACATACACAAAGTCCCAGCTATGGACCTAGTGCATCATCATAACTGAGGTCTCTTGCATTTCCCTACAAGTAATTGGACCTCATATGGAGATGCTTAGTGAAGTAGAATGGAAAAATCGAATGCAACTACACAAGAACTAGTCTGTAACTGTCGTTCGGAATCAGTTTTGCGCAGTGTTAACTGAAACATGGATATCTGACTCATACGGAGTCCGTTTTGGCTCCACAAGTAGTCAAAACATTTGTGACGACCAGGTACTTCAAAGGATTCTTTCACAGGGAACTTTTGGAGAACTTTGATTAAGGAGTTCGTTCGGAAACTTGTATAGAAACTGTAACATCCCAAATTTTCAATTTGGTATGTTATACATAGATCATCATTGCATATCATGTTTTTATTGCATTTTGACAAATCCTCGATAAATCCTAAGCAACTCAAGGACCCTCGAAGAGAGTTGGGGATTTTCTCGAATTTTTATATTTGATTTTCATCAAATAATAAGACGAGGATTTTGGTTTTAATTATTTTCTCTCCGGAAAAATATTTCATTTTAAAATAAACGAGAGGAGAAAATATGACTCCTCCAGAACAATTGAAATACTAGAGGAAAAATGTTAAAATCATTATTTGGAATTTATTTGGAATTTATTTGCAATTTTTATTGCATTAAAAATATTGCATGTTTTCAAAATATTTATTTTGATTTACAAAAATGTTTACCCTATTCTAGATTTTCTAACTAGACGGGGAAAATTTATTTCATATTTTTCTGATTTTTATTTATTTTTCTATGAATTATTTACCGCGGAACTTAAAAATAAAAAATAAAAACTGCGCGCGCCCGACCGTTCCGCAGCCCAGCCAGGCCGCTGGCCCACCTCGCGCCTCTCCTCCTCGCGCACGAGACGCCGCCGCCGCCATGGCCGAGTCTGGCTCCCGCACGGCACCCGCCGGCCACCCCCTCCCCCAAGTCACCTCCACCCCCCTATTTATACCGCCGCCGCCCCCCCCTCTTCCTCACCGCAAGCCGCCGCCGCCGCACTCGTCTCGCCCGCCGCCGCCCGCACGGATCCGCGCCGCCGCCGCCTTGCGCCGCCGCCGCCGCTCGCCGGAGCCGCCGCCGGAGCCCCGCCCCTCGCCCCCGAGCCGCCCGAGCCCCGAGCCCCGCAGCCCCGTCGCCGGAGCCTCGCCGGAGCCCATCCCCAAGGTAGCCGCACCTCGCCGTTGCCGGTTTTCTTTAAAAAAAACCCTAGATCGGTTTTTTTCGGTTTTATTATTTTGCGAGCATTCACCGAACCGTTCGTTTTAACGAACGCGTTCGTCGGTTTTTCTCTGTTAACGAACATCCGTTATTTAACCGTTCGTCCGTTTTTCTTTTTCGTCGGATTTTTCTCGTTATTTTCTCAGATTCGATTTCTGATCGAATCTTCGATTCTGTTTAACTTCTCGCTCGTTTATCGGAATCAGGCGATTCAAGCGCCTAGAGTTTCGTCTCGAAATTCTCTTTCCGTTTAACCTACTCAAACAAGTTTTTGCCACAGTAAAATTTGACCTAGATCCAGATTAGCAAACGAAGTTTCTTTCTTTCTCCATTTGACTTTCGTTGCTTCTTTCGAGTTGATTCTTTTTGCAAACCGGAGTTCTTAAGTTGAACTTTCTGGTTGGATCTTTCTTTCGAGTTTTACCTGTGCATTAGATGAGTACTGATTGTATGCTTGTTTGTTTGCGATAGAGTACCCGGAGTGTGCCGCTTGTTACTTCGACTCGCTAGGTTTTGCGGATCATCAGCAAGGCAAGTAACACTTTGATCATATCCCGTTCATACCCAGTTTTACTGCATTAGATCTGTTTTCCTCAAACACTTGCATGATTAGGATCTAATTAAATTGTGGGTATTGGGAAGTAGTTGAGGTAGTACCTATTACCTGTTTTTCTTATCAAACCCTTGGGAGTTACTTCTACGTTGCTATTATATTGCCATGCTATGCTCGTAGACGTGGATTGGGTTTGAGAGATATTCATGACAGATGTGAGATGTTTATTAATGGTTCAACTTAAGGTGGCAACTAAAACTCACATCCTGGGTGGATTGAGGCACCTGGAGAACCCAGTGTTGTCTGTTTGTATAAGGTCCGCCACCCAGGCTCAAAGGGATCATAAGATTATTCATGCTGGAAACTTCCGTGTGCAGCCACAAGCTATTATGGGCTCTAGCATAGTTGAGTAGGTTACAAGATCTCTTGAAGAGGTGGACTAGCAGATGTAGGGGAAAGTAGGTGTACCGGTCCATCCAGAGTAAAGAGTGGTTGTTTCTGAAAGGCTGTGTCTCGGTCATCCGTTTCTCAAACATCATGTAGTGCGAGAATCAAGCGGAGGCGATCGAGTCTTGTGGGGAAAAGTGCGAAAACCTCTGCAGAGTGTACAAACTAATCATGGTTAGCCGTGTCCCCGGTTATGGACAACTTGAGTATCTAGTACTTGGATTATCATTTGAATCTCATCACCATGTTACTTATAATTAATTTTGTTGGGTTAAATGATGACACTTAATTGGGATTGAGTTGGAGGTACCTTCTCAATGTTTCACAACCACCATGATAGTTAAATAAAATTTATTCCTTTGAAGTAGGATAAAATTGGCTTTTCGCAAAACTGTAACCATAGAGCTTTCCACCAGCCATATATGCATGTAGTATAGCATTATTATTGTTCATTGCTCTCTATGTGTTACTTTGCCAGCATATTCTATGTGCTGACCCGTTTTCGGGCTACAACGTTTCATGTTGCAGACTTTTCAGACGACGAGTAAGGTGCCTTAGGTCGTGGTCTTATACTCAGTGATGCCGCTGGAGTGATGGACTCACTTATCTTCCAAGTCTTCCGCTGTTATCGTTATTAGATGGCCTTAAGCCATGTCTATCATACTTAATCTCTTCGGAGATATTCGATGTAATAAGTGTGTGATTGCTACTCTGTTATAAATCCTCCATTTGTACTATGCGTGTCAGCATTACTGATCCAGGGATGACACTGGTGCACAGCAGCACAGGCCATTTGAGGTCTGGTCGCTACAAAGTTGGTATCAGAGCACACGCTGACTGTAGGACACGACCACTAAGCTTAAGCCCTAGAAAGCTTCTCTCTTCTCATTTCTGACCCCTCTCCACTTTCTACTCTTTTAGGAATGGCGAATGCAAGGAGCAAGTTCATGCAACCAGATGAAGACACGCCTTTTGGTCGACACTTGAAGGAAGTCACCAAGTACTTGAACATAGGAATACCAAGCATCACCGGAACCTACAACGCCACATTACCTGAAGAGGAGAGCTGGAAGATTCAAGTTCACATTCCAGGAAGGACGTTTGTGCCAATTACGGAACCCATGAGATTGGTTTTCGAAGCACCAACTTGGAGTTTAGGGAAGAGCATGGCCGCACATATCGCCATGGGACGCATTGGAGAAGTCTACAACCAGGAGCTTAAGGATACAATTTATCAGATTTGTGGACGTCGAGACGCGCAATGGGAGATGATCAAGACCAAGAAGGATGGATCAATTGCAGCTTTCATCCAGGAGCAGAACCAACATATTCGTCGCCAGGAGAACCAGATGTGCACGGACAAGGAAGAACTGAAGAAGGCATTAACGAAGATCAAGGAGCTCCAAGAAGAACTCAAGGCTACACGCGAAAATTATTTGGAGGAAATCAATGCACTAGTAGGGAAGATTGACGACCTGGAGAAGAAGATTGGAGCATTCGTGGGAAATCCAGTGCCAAAAGTAGAAGTCGACGAATGCACTTGTCTGGATAACTACATCATCATCGACGACACCGACTCGGAACCAAGTGAAGACGACTGGGTTGATGAAGCTGGAGCAGACATCATGGAGTCTTCAACGGATCAGAATTTCTAGTAGACCACCATATCAGTAGTAGTTTTCCCCCATATAATAGTATAGTTCAAGCACTTTGTAACGCTAGTTAGATCGATTGTTTTGCCTTGTTTGAATTGATTGAGTGATATTGATTGAATTTGTCTCATGAGCATATGGGTAGTGTTTTCTCTCTAGACCTCATTCTATTCTCAACTCTCATCTTTTCTAAACCTATCAGATGCCTCCGAGACGCGACACCGGATTTGTTTTCCCGCCAGAGATCACCCAGTTGATTCAGCAACAGAATGCCCTGATGCAAGTGTTAGTGCAGAACCAAGGCAACAACAACAACAACCCACCGCCACCACCACCTGTTGATCACTTAGCCCGTTTCTTAAGGCTAAACTCGCCGGTGTTTTCCAGTAGCACCGAGCCGATTGTAGCAGATGATTGGCTCCACAAAGTTGGAAGGGAGTTGACCACTGCAGGATGCACAGATGCGGAAAGAGTGCGTTTTGCCGCACATCAGCTTGATGGACCCGCAGCATCATGGTGGGAGAATTATACAGCCACGCACCCTATTGACACTGTCACATGGGACCAGTTTCAGCAAGCTTTCCGTACAGCACATGTTTCAGCAGGAGCTATGGCTATGAAGAAGCGTGAGTTTCGTAACCTACGCCAAGGAGGACGCACCGTAGGCCAGTATGTGGAGGATTTCAGTAAGTTAGCACGTTATGCACCAGATGACGTTGCTACAGATGCTGCCAAGCAGGAGAAATTTTTGGAAGGACTGAATGATGAACTGAGTATGCAGTTGATGGTAGCAACCTTCAACAACTACCAGGAGCTGGTAGATAGAGCTCTCATGATTGAAGGGAAGCAACAGCAGATTGAAAACCGTAAGAGGAAGTATGGACAAGGGAAGTACAACTCTGGAGCCCAGCAGAAGCCACGATTTACCCCGAAGCCGGGAGGACAGTTTCAGCATACCCATGGAGGAGGTAGTTCGCACAACCATAATGGCTCCAAGAATGGTAATGGGAATGGAGGAGGAAACGGACAGAACCGCACCAACCCATCTACCCCAACCAAGAGAGATCTAAGTCACATTACTTGTTTCAAGTGCCAGAAGACGGGACATTATGCTACTGATTGTCCCGAAGCCCAAAATGGAAATGGCAATGGAAGCTCTGGGAAGAAGCCGAACCCGTTCAACAAAGGACATGTGAACCACGTGAGCGTGGAGGAGGTTGAAGCTCAGCCTGATGCAGTAATAGGTAAGTTTTTGGTTAAGTCACTTACTGCAACCGTTCTTTTCGATACTGGTGCATCGCATTCATACATATCAAGGGGATTCGTAAATAAGTTTAAGATGTCCACCCAAGTTCTCAAAACCCCTATGTTAGTAACCTCGCTTGGAGCAGAGTATATGGCCACCCAAGGATGTTTTCAGATACCATTGGACATTGGTAGGCATGTTTTCCCCTCAGACCTCATTGTTTTGGAATCGCAAGGTTTGGATGTGATTCTGGGAATGGATTGGCTATCGTTGTATGGAGGAAACATCGATTGTGCCAGCAAGACGATTTTGCTTACCACCCCGGAAGGAAAAAGGATCAAGTATGTATCCCGGCATATGCCGAAGAGGACTCAAGTGAATTCCTTATCAGGAGTTGTACAGGAGGAAGTACCAGTGGTGAAGGATTTTCCGGATGTATTTCCAGAAGAGTTGCCAGGCATGCCGCCAGATAGAGACATTGAGTTTTGATTGAACTTTTGCCAGGCACACGGCCAATATCTAAGAGACCGTACAGGATGCCCGCAAAGGATTTGGAAGAAATTAAGAAGCAGATTAAGGAGTTACTGGATAAAGGCTATATTCGCCCAAGTTCGTCACCTTGGGGATCCCCAGTACTTCTAGTGGAGAAGAAAGATGGATCACTAAGGATGGTTGTTGATTACCGAGGTTTGAATGAAGTGACCATCAAAAACAAGTACCCACTGCCGATGATCAATGATTTGTTTGACCGCTTACAAGGAGCTAAAGTATTTTCCAAGATCGATCTACGATCAGGGTACCATCAGTTAAAGATTCGAGAGCAGGATATACCCAAGACGGCCTTTACCACCAAATATGGATTGTATGAGTATACCGTTATGTCATTTGGTCTGACTAACGCACCTGCCTATTTCATGAACCTGATGAACAAAGTGTTTATGGAGTTTTTGGATAAGTTCGTCGTGGTGTTCATTGATGATATTTTAATCTTTTCCAAGGATGAAGAAGAGCATGAGGAGCATTTACGATTGGTACTTGAGAAGCTCAGAGAACATCAATTATATGCCAAGTTCAGCAAATGTGAGTTTTGGTTGAAGGAAGTTGGATTCCTTTGACATGTTATTTCTGGAGAAGGAATAGCAGTAGACCCTGCCAAGGTTGACACAGTGACAAGTTGGGAATCACCCACGACAGTTGGAGAAATCCGGAGTTTTCTTGGACTTGCAGGATACTACCGGAGATTCATTGAGAATTTCTCAAAGATTGCTAAGCCCATGACTGAGCTATTGAAGAAGGACACCAAATTCAATTGGACTGAGGAATGTGAAGCTAGTTTCCAAGAGCTGAAGAAACGATTGGTTACATCACCAGTGTTGATTCTACCCGATCAACGCAAGGATTATGAAGTTTATTGCGACGCTTCTCGTCGAGGACTTGGAGCAGTGCTTATGCAGGAAGGAAGAGTTGTGTCGTATGCTTCACGACAACTTAAACCCCATGAGAAGAATTATGCTACGCATGATTTGGAATTAGCAGCCGTGGTGCATGCATTGAAGACGTGGAGACATTTTCTCATCGGAAACCATTGTGAGGTGTACACGGATCACAAGAGTTTGAAGTACATTTTCACGCAGAAGGAGTTAAATCTCAGACAGAGGAGATGGTTGGAGCTCATTAAAGATTATGATATGAGATTGCATTATCACCCAGGAAAGGCTAACGTAGTAGCAGACGCGTTGAGCCGCAAGAGTCATGTCAACACCCTCATGACAGGAGAGTTACCTCAGGAGTTAGCCGAGGACCTTCGCGAGCTATGTTTGAAGATAGTCCCAAGAGGCTATTTAGCGACATTGGAGATTCAGTCTACCTTGATGGAAAGGATCAAAGAAGCTCAGAAGACAGACAAGGAGATTGAAGAGATAAAGGAGAAGATGAGGAAAGGAAAAGCCAAGGGATTTCGTGAGGATGAGCACGATACCTTATGGTTCGAGGACCGCGTATATGTGCCAAATGATCTGGAGATCAGGAAGTTGATTTTGCAAGAAGCCCATGATTCACCATACTCGATTCACCCAGGGAATACCAAGATGTATTTGGATTTGAAGAATACTTTCTGGTGGACCGGAATGAAGAAGGATATTGCGGAGTATGTAGCAGTTTGTGATGTATGTCAGAGAGTGAAGGCAGAGCATCAGAAGCCAGCAGGATTGCTGCAACCATTGCCGATACCCGAATGGAAGTGGGGTAAAATAGGCATGGATTTTATCACAGGATTACCCAGGACTCGTTCAGGCTATGACTCGATATGGGTTGTAGTCGACCGTTTGACGAAAGTGGCTCATTTCATTCCAGTGAAGACCACTTACACCAGTGCTAAGTTGGCAAAGATATACATGACCAGGATCGTATGTTTGCATGGAGTTCTGAGGACCATTGTATCAGACAGAGGAACCCAATTTACCTCGAAGTTTTGGAAGCAGTTACATGAAACATTGGGAACCAGGCTGGAATTTAGTACAGCTTTCCACCCACAGATAGATGGACAGACCGAAAGAGTCAACCAGATTTTGGAGGACATGTTGAGAGCATGTGCACTAGATTATGGATCTAGTTGGGACGACAATTTGCCATATGCGGAGTTTTCGTATAACAACAGTTATCAAACCAGTTTGAAGATGGCCCCTTTCGAAGCCTTGTACGGAAGGAGGTGTAGAACACCGTTGTTATGGGACGAAGTTGGAGACCGTCAGTTGTTTGGACCAGATTTGATTAAGGAGTCTGAACAGAAAGTAAGGTTGATTCGCGATAGGCTCAAGGTAGCCCAGTCCAGGCAGAAGAGTTATGCCGATTCTAAACGAAAGGAGACCGTTCATGAAGTCGGAGACAGAGTGTATCTTCGAGTATCACCACTTCGAGGAGTGAAGCGCTTTGGAGTTAAGGGAAAGTTAGCGCCCCGTTTTATCGGACCATACAGAGTGTTGGAACGTATGGGAGAAGTTGCCTACAAGTTGGAATATCCCGAAGGATTGTCTGGAGTACATGATGTATTTCACGTTTCGCAGTTGAAGAAGTGCCACGCAGAGATGGCTGAGATACCACTGAGAGATACTGTGCCACTGGAAGCGATTCAGTTGGAAAGTGATTTGACTTATGAGGAGAAGCCAGTTAAGATTCTCGAGTATGCCAGCCGAGTTACCCGCAGCAAGGTTATCAAGTTTTGCAAAGTTCAGTGGAGTCACCACACAGAAGATGAAGCCACCTGGGAGCGAGAGGAAGATCTACGGAAAGACCACTCCCACCTGTTTTCTAGCCAACCCGAATCTCGAGGGCGAGATTCATCTTAAGGGGGGTAGGTTTGTAACATCCCAAATTTTCAATTTGGTATGTTATACATAGATCATCATTGCATATCATGTTTTTATTGCATTTTGACAAATCCTCGATAAATCCTAAGCAACTCAAGGACCCTCGGAGAGAGTTGGGGATTTTCTCGAATTTTCATATTTGATTTTCATCAAATAATAAGACGAGGATTTTGGTTTTAATTATTTTCTCTCCGGAAAAATATTTCATTTTAAAATAAACGAGAGGAGAAAATATGACTTCTCCAGAACAATTGAAATACTGGAGGAAAAATGTTAAAATCATTATTTGGAATTTATTTGGAATTTATTTGCAATTTTTATTGCATTAAAAATATTGCATGTTTTTGCAATATTTATTTTGATTTAAAAAAATGTTCACCCTATTCTAGATTTTCTAACTAGACGGGGAAAATTTATTTCATATTTTTCTGATTTGTATCTATTTTTCTACGAATTATTTACCGCGGAACTTAAAAAAAAAACTGCGCGCGCCCGCCGGGCCGCAGCCCAGCCAGGCCGCCGGCCCACCTCGCGCCTCTCCTCCTCGCGCACGAGACGCCGCCGCCGCCGCCATGGCCGAGTCCGGCTCCCGCACGGCACCCGCCGGCCACCCCCTCCCCCAAGTCACCTCCACCCCCCCTATTTATACCGCCGCCGCCCCCCCCCTCTCCCTCACCGCAAGCCGCCGCCGCCGCACTCGCCTCGCCCGCCGCCGCCGCCTTGCGCCGCCGCCGCCGCCGGAGCCCCGCCCCTCGCCCCCGAGCCGCCCGAGCCCTGAGCCCCGCAGCCCCGTCGCCGGAGCCTCGCCGGAGCCCGTCCCCGAGGTAGCCGCACCTCGCCGTTGCCGGTTTTCTTTAAAAAAACCCTAGATCGGTTTTTTTCGGTTTTATTATTTTGCGAGCGTTCACCGAACCGTTCGTTTTAACGAACGCGTTCGTCGGTTTTTCTCTGTTAACGAACGTCCGTTATTTAACCGTTCGTCCGTTTTTCTTTTTCGTCGAATTTTTCTCGTTATTTTCTCAGATTCGATTTCTGATCGAATCTTCGATTCTGTTTAACTTCTCGCTCGTTTATCGGAATCAGGCGATTCAAGCGCCTAGAGTTTCGTCTCGAAATTCTCTTTCCGTTTAACCTACTCAAACAAGTTTTTGCCACAGTAAAATTTGACCTAGATCCAGATTAGCAAACGAAGTTTCTTTCTTTCGCCATTTGACTTTCGTTGCTTCTTTCGAGTTGATTCTTTTTGCAAACCGGAGTTCTTAAGTTGAACTTTCTGGTTGGATCTTTCTTTCGAGTTTTACCTGTGCATTAGATGAGTACTGATTGTATGCTTGTTTGTTTGCGATAGAGTACCCGGAGTGTGCCGCTTGTTACTTCGACTCGCTAGGTTTTGCGGATCATCAGCAAGGCAAGTAACACTTTGATCATATCCCGTTCATACCCAGTTTTACTGCATTAGATCTGTTTTCCTCAAACACTTGCATGATTAGGATCTAATTAAATTGTGGGTATTGGGAAGTAGTTGAGGTAGTACCTATTACCTGTTTTTCTTATCAAACCCTTGGGAGTTACTTCTACGTTGCTATTATATCGCCATGCTATGCTCGTAGACGTGGATTGGGTTTGAGAGATATTCATGACAGATGTGAGATGTTTATTAATGGTTCAACTTAAGGTGGCAACTAAAACTCACATCCTGGGTGGATTGAGGCACCTGGAGAACCCAGTGTTGTCTGTTTGTATAAGGTCCGCCACCCAGGCTCAAAGGGATCATAAGATTATTCATGCTGGAAACTTCCGTGTGCAGCCACAAGCTATTATGGGCTCTAGCATAGTTGAGTAGGTTACAAGATCTCTTGAAGAGGTGGACTAGCAGATGTAGGGGAAAGTAGGTGTACCGGTCCATCCAGAGTAAAGAGTGGTTGTTTCTGAAAGGCTGTGTCTCGGTCATCCGTTTCTCAAACATCATGTAGTGCGAGAATCAAGCGGAGGCGATCGAGTCTTGTGGGGAAAAGTGCGAAAACCTCTGCAGAGTGTACAAACTAATCATGGTTAGCCGTGTCCCCGGTTATGGACAACTTGAGTATCTAGTACTTGGATTATCATTTGAATCTCATCACCATGTTACTTATAATTAATTTTGTTGGGTTAAATGATGACACTTAATTGGGATTGAGTTGGAGGTACCTTCTCAATGTTTCACAACCACCATGATAGTTAAATAAAATTTATTCCTTTGAAGTAGGATAAAATTGGCTTTTCGCAAAACTGTAACCATAGAGCTTTCCACCAGCCATATATGCATGTAGTATAGCATTATTATTGTTCATTGCTCTCTATGTGTTACTTTGCCAGCATATTCTATGTGCTGACCCGTTTTCGGGCTGCAACGTTTCATGTTGCATACTTTTCAGACGACGAGTAAGGTGCCTTAGGTCGTGGTCTTATACTCAGTGATGCCGCTGGAGTGATGGACTCACTTATCTTCCAAGTCTTCCGCTGTTATCGTTATTAGATGGCCTTAAGCCATGTCTATCATACTTATCTCTTCGGAGATATTCGATGTAATAAGTGTGTGATTGCTACTCTGTTATAAATCCTCCATTTGTACTATGCGTGTCAGCATTATTGATCCAGGGATGACACTGGTGCACAGCAGCACAGGCCATTTGAGGTCTGGTCGCTACAGAAACTTTCTTAATGAGCACTCGACAAACGCATTTCGAGAATATACACAAAGTCCCAGCTATGGACCTAGTGCATCATCATAACTAAGGTCTCTTGCATTTCCCTACAAGTAATTGGATCTCATCTGGATATGTTTAGTGAAGTAGAATGGAAAAAATCAAATGCAACTACAAGAGAACTAGTCTGTAACTGTCGTTCGGAATCAGTTTTGCGCAGTGTTAACTGAAATATGGATATCTGACTCATACGTAGTCCGTTTTGGCTCCATAAGTAGTCAAAAAATTTGTGACAACCAGGTGCTTCAAAGGATTCTTTCACAGGGAAATTTTGGAGAACTTTTCTTAAGGAGTTCGTTCAGAACCTTGTATAGAAACTTACTTGATGAGCACTCGACAAACGCATTTCGAGAACATACACAAAGTCCCAGCTATGGACCTAGTGCATCATCATAACTGAGGTCTCTTGCATTTCCCTACAAGTAATTGGATCTCATCTGGATATGTTTAGTGAAGTAGAATGGAAAAAATCGAATGCAACTACACAAGAACTAGTCTGTAACTATCGTTCGGAATCAGTTTTGCCCAGTGTTAACTGAAACATGGATATCTGACTCATACGGAGTCCGTTTTGGCTCCACAAGTAGTCAAAACGTTTGTGACGACCAGATACTTCAAAGGATTCTTTCACAGGGAACTTTTGGAGAACTTTTCTTAAGGAGTTCGTTCAGAAACTTGCATAGAAACTTTCTTAATGAGCACTCGACAAACGCATTTCGAGAACATACACAAAGTCCCAGCTATGGACCTAGTTCATCATCATAACTGAGGTCTCTTGCATTTCCCTACAAGTAATTGGATCTCATATAGATATGTTTAGTGAAGTAGAATGGAAAAAATCGAATGCAACTACACAAGAACTAGTCTGTAACTGTCGTTCGGAATCAGTTTTGCCCAGTGTTAACTGAAACATGGATATCTGACTCATACGGAGTCCGTTTTGGCTCCACAAGTAGTCAAAACGTTTGTGACGACCAGATGCTTCAAAGGATTATTTCACAGGGAACTGTTGGAGAACATTTCTTGAGGAGTTCGTTCATAAACTTGTATAGACACTTTCTTAATGAGCACTCGACAAACGCATTTCGAGAACATACACAAAGTCCAAGCTATGGACCTAGTGCATCATGACAACTGAGGTATCTTACATTTCCCTACAAATAACTGCATCTCATATGGAGATGTTTAGTGAAGTAGAATGGAAAAAAATGGAATGCAACTACTCAAGAACTAGTCTGTAACTGTCGTTCGGAATCAGTTTTGCGCAGTGTTAACTGAAACATGGATATCTGACTCATACGCCGTCCGTTTTGGCTCCATAAGTATTCAAAATGTTTGTGACGACCAGGTGCTTCAAAGGATTCTTTCATAGGGAACTTTTGGAGAAATTTTCTTAAGGAGTTCGTTCAGAACCTTGTATAGAAACTTTATTGATGAGCACTCGACAAACGCATTTCGAGAACATACACAAAGTCCCAGCTATGGACCTAGTGCATCATCATAACTGAGGTCTCTTGCATTTCCCTACAAGTAATTGGACCTCATATGGAGAAGTTTAGTGAAGTAGAATGGAAAAATCGAATGCAACTACACAAGAACTAGTCTGTAACTGTCGTTCGGAATCAGTTTTGCGCAGTGTTAACTGAAACATGGATATCTGACTCATACGGAGTCCGTTTTGGCTCCACAAGTAGTCAAAACGTTGTGACGACCAGATACTTGAAAGGATTCTTTCACAGGGAACTTTTGGAGAACTTTTCTTAAGGAGTTCGTTCAGAAACTTGTATAGAAACTTCCTTAATGAGCACTCGACAAACGCATTTCGAGAACATACACAAATTCCCAGCTATGGACCTAGTGCATCATCATAACCGAGGTCTCTTGCATTTCCCTACAAGTAATTGGATCTCATCTGGATATCTTTAGTGAAGTAGACTGGAAAAAATCGAATGCAACTACACAAGAACTAGTCTGTAACTGTCGTTCGGAATCAGTTTTGCGCAGTGTTAACTGAAACATGGATATCTGACTCATACGTAGTCCGTTTTGGCTCCATAAGTAGTCAAAATGTTTGTGACAACCAGGTTCTTCAAAGGATTCTTTCACAGGGAACTTTTGGAGAACTTTTCTTAAGGAGTTCGTTCAGAAACTTGCATAGAAACTTTCTTAATGAGCACTAGACAAACGCATTTCGAGAACATACACAAAGTCCCAGCTATGGACCTAGTGCATCATCATAACTGAGGTCTCTTGCATTTCCCTACAAGTAATTGGATCTCATCTAGATATGTTTAGTGAAGTAGAATGGAAAAAATCGAATGCAACTACACAAGAACTAGTCTGTAACTGTCGTTCGGAATCAGTTTTGCCCAGTGTTAACTGGAACATGGATATCTGACTCATACGGAGTCCGTTTTGGCTCCACAAGTAGACAAAACGTTTGTGTCGACCAGATGCTTCAAAGGATTATTTCACAGGGAACTGTTGGAGAACATTTCTTGAGGAGTTCGTTCATAAACTTGTATAGAAACTTTCTTAATGAGCACTCGACAAACGCATTTCGAGAACATACACAAAGTCCATGCTATGGACCTAGTGCATCATGATAACTGAGGTATCTTGCATTTCCCTACAAATAACTGGATCTCATATGGAGATGTTTAGTGAAGTAGAATGGAAAAAATGAAATGCAACTACTCAAGAACTAGTCTGTAACTGTCGTTCGGAATCAGTTTTGCGCAGTGTTAACTGAAACATGGATATCTGACTCATACGCCGTCCATTTTGGCTCCATAAGTAGTCAAAATGTTTGTGACGACCAGGTGCTTCAAAGGATTCTTTCACAGGGAACTTTTGGAGAAATTTTCTTAAGGAGTTCGTTCAGAACCTTGTTTAGAAACTTTCTTGATGAGCACTCGACAAACGCATTTCGAGAACATACACAAAGTCCTAGCTATGGACCTAGTGCATCATCATAACTGAGGTCTCTTGCATTTCCCTACAAGTAATTGGACCTCATATGGAGATGTTTAGTGAAGTAGAATGGAAAAATCGAATGCAACTACACAAGAACTAATCTGTAACTGTCGTTCGGAATCAGTTTTGCGAAGTGTTAACTGAAACATGGATATCTGACTCATACGGAGTCCGTTTTGTCTCCACAAGTAGTCAAAACGTTAGTGGCGACCAGATGCTACAAAGGATTCTTTCACAGGTAACTTTTGGAGAAATTTTCTTAAGGAGTTCGTTCAGAACCTTGTATATAAACTTTCTTGATGAGCACTCGACAAACGCATTTCGAGAACATACACAAAGTCCCAGCTATGGACCTAGTGCATCATCATAACTGAGGTCTCTTGCATTTCCCTACAAGTAATCGGACCTCATATGGAGATGTTTAGTGAAGTAGAATGGAAAAATCGAATGCAACTACACAAGAACTAGTCCGTAACTGTCGTTCGGAATCAGTTTTGCGAAGTGTTAACTGAAACATGGATATCTGACTCATACGGAGTCCGTTTTGTCTCCACAAGTAGTCAAAACGTTAGTGGCGACCAGATGCTACAAAGGATTCTTTCACAGGGAACTTTTGGAGAACTTTTCTTAAGGAGTTCGTTCAGAAAATTGTATAGAAACTTCCTTAATGAGCACTCGACAAACGCATTTCGAGAACATACACAAAGTCCCAGCTATGGACCTAGTGCATCATCATAACTGAGGTCTCTTGCATTTCCCTACAAGTAATTGGATCTCATCTGGATATGTTTAGTGAAGTAGAATGGAAAAAATCGAATGCAACTACACAAGAACTAGTCTGTAACTGTCGTTCGGAATCAGTTTTGCGCAGTGTTAACTGAAACATGGATATCTGACTCATACGTAGTCCGTTTTGGCTCCATAAGTAGTCAAAATGTTTGTGACAACCAGGTGCTTCAAAGGATTCTTTCACAGGGAACTTTTGGAGAACTTTTCTTAAGGAGTTCATTCAGAACCTTGTATAGAAACTTACTTGATGAGCACTCGACAAACGCATTTCGAGAACATACACAAAGTCCCAGCTATGGACCTAGTGCATCATCATAACTGAGGTCTCTTGCATTTCCCTACAAGTAATTGGATCTCATCTGGATATGTTTAGTGAAGTAGAATGGAAAAAATCGAATGCAACTACACAAGAACTAGCCTGTAACTGTCGTTCGGAATCAGTTTTGCGAAGTGTAAACTGAAACATGGATATCTGACTCATACGGAGTCCGTTTTGGCTCCACAAGTAGTCAAAACATTTGTGACGACTAGATACTTCAAAGGATTCTTTAACAGGGAACTTTTGGAGAACTTTTCTTAAGGAGTTCGTTCAGAAACTTGCATAGAAACTTTCTTAATGAGCACTCGACAAACGCATTTCGAGAACATACACAAAGTCCCAGCTATGGACCTAGTGCATCATCATAACTGAGGTCTCTTGCATTTCCCTACAAGTAATTGGATCTCATCTAGATGTGTTTAGTGAAGTAGAATGGAAAAAATCGAATGCAACTACACAAGACTAGTCTGTAACTGTCGTTCGGAATCAGTTTTGCCCAGTGTTAACTGAAACATGGATATCTGACTCATACGGAGTCCGTTTTGGCTCCACAAGTAGTCAAAACGTTTGTGACGACCAGATGCTTCAGAGGATTATTTCACAGGTAACTTTTGGAGAACATTTCTTGAGGAGTTCGTTCATAAACTTGTATAGAAACTTTCTTAATGAGCACTCGACAAACGCATTTCGAGAACATACACAAAGTCCAAGCTATGGACCTAGTGCATCATGACAACTGAGGTATCTTGCATTTCCCTACAAATAACTGGATCTCATATGGAGATGTTTAGTGAAGTAGAATGGAAAAAAATGGAATGCAACTACTGAAGAACTAGTCTGTAACTGTCGTTCGGAATCAGTTTTGCGCAGTGTTAACTGAAACATGGATATCTGACTGATACGGAGTCCGTTTTGGCTCCACAAGTAGTCAAAACATTTGTGACGACCAGATACTTGAAAGGATTCTTTCACAGGGAACTTTTGGAGAACTTTTCTTAAGGAGTTCGTTCAGAAACTTGTATAGAAACTTCCTTAATGAGCACTCGACAAACGCATTTCGAGAACATACACAAAGTCCCAGCTATGGACCTAGTGCATCATCATAACTGAGGTCTCTTGCATTTCCCTACAAGTAATTGGATCTCATATGGAGATGTTTAGTGAAGTAGAATGGAAAAAATCAAATACAACTACACAAGAACTACTCTGTAACTGTCGTTCGGAATCAGTTTTGCGCAGTGTTAACTGAAACATGGATATCTGACTCATACGTAGTCCGTTTTGGCTCCATAAGTAGTCAAAATGTGTGTGACAACCAGGTGCTTCAAAGGATTCTCTCACAGGGAACTTTTGGAGAACTTTTCTTAAGGAGTTCGTTCAGAACCTTGTATAGAAACTTATTTGATGAGCACTCGACAAACGCATTTCGAGAACATACACAAAGTCCCAGCTATGGACCTAGTGCATCATCATAACTGAGGTCTCTTGCATTTCCCTACAAGTAATTGGATCTCATATGGATATGTTTAGTGAAGTAGAATGGAAAAAATCGAATGCAACTACACAAGAACTAGTCTGTAACTGTCGTTCGGAATCAGTTTTGCGCAGTGTAAACTGAAACATGGATATCTGACTCATACGGAGTCAGTTTTGGCTCCACAAGTAGTCAAAACGTTTGTGACGACCAGATACTTCAAAGGATTCTTTCACAGGGAACTTTTGGAGAACTTTTTCTTAAGGAGTTCGTTCAGAAACTTGCATAGAAACTTTCTTAATGAGCACTCGACAAACGCATTTCGAGAACATACACAAAGTCCCAGCTATGGACCTAGTGCATCATCATAACTGAGGTCTCTTGCATTTCCCTACAAGTAATTGGATCTCATATAGATATGTTTAGTGAAGTAGAATGGAAAAAATCGAATGCAACTACACAAGAACTAGTCTGTAACTGTCGTTCGGAATCAGTTTTGCGCAGTGTTAACTGAAACATGGATATCTGACTCATACGGAGTCCGTTTTGGCTCCACAAGTAGTCAAAACGTTTGTGACGACCAGATGCTTCAAAGGATTCTTTCACAGGGAACTTTGGGAGAACTTTTCTTAAGGAGTTCGTTCAGAAACTTGTGTAGAAACTTTCTTAATGAGCACTCGACAAACGCATTTCGAGAACATACACAAAGTCCCAGCTATGGACCTAGTGCATCATCATAACTGAGGTCTCTTGCATTTCCCTACAAATAACTGGATCTCATATGGAGATGTTTAGTGAAGTAGAATGGAAAAAAAATGGAATGCAACTACTCAAGAACTAGTCTGTAACTGTCGTTCGGAATCAGTTTTGCGCAGTGTTAACTGAAACATGGATATCTGACTCATACGCCGTCCGTTTTGGCTCCATAAGTAGTCAAAATGTTTGTGAAGACCAGGTGCTTCAAAGGATTCTTTCACAGGGAACTTTTGGAGAAATTTTCTTAAGGAGTTCGTTCAGAACCTTGTATAGAAACTTTCTTGATGAGCACTCGACAAACGCATTTCGAGAACATACACAAAGTCCCAGCTATGGACCTAGTGCATCATCATAACTGAGGTCTCTTGCATTTCCCTACAAGTAATTGGACCTCATATGGAGATGTTTAGTGAAGTAGAATGGAAAAATCGAATGCAACTACACAAGAACTAGTCTGTAACTGTCGTTCGGAATCAGTTTTGCGAAGTGTTAACTGAAACATGGATATCTGACTCATACGGAGTCCGTTTTGTCTCCACAAGTAGTTAAAACGTTAGTGGCGACCAGATGCTGCAAAGGATTCTTTCACAGGGAACTTTTGGAGAACTTTTCTTAAGGAGTTTGTTCAGAAACTTGTATAGAAACTTCCTTAATGAGCACTCGACAAACGCATTTTAAGAACATACACAAAGTACCAGCTATGGACCTAGTGCATCATCGTAACTGAGGTCTCGTGCATTTCCCTACAAGTAATTGGATCTCATCTGGATATGTTTAGTGAAGTAGAATGGAAAAAATCGAATGCAACTACACAAGAACTAGTCTCTAACTGTCGTCCGGAATCAGTTTTGCGCAGTGTTAACTGAAACATGGATATCTGACTCATACGTAGTCCGTTTTGGCTCCATAAGTAGTCAAAATGTTTGTGACAACCAGGTGCTTCAAAGGATTCTTTCACAGGGAACTTTTGGAGAACTTTTCTTAAGGAGTTCGTTCAGAAACTTGCATAGAAACTTTCTTAATGAGCACTCAACAAACGCATTTCGAGAACATACACAAAGTCCCAGCTATGGACCTAGTGCATCATCATAACTGAGGTCTCTTGAATTTCCCTACAAGTAATTGGATCTCATCTAGATGTGTTTAGTGAAGTAGAATGGAAAAAATCGAATGCAACTACACAAGAACTAGTCTGTAACTGTCGTTCGGAATCAGTTTTGCCCAGTGTTAACTGAAAGATGGATATCTGACTCATACGGAGTCCATTTTGGCTCCACAAGTAGTCAAAACGTTTGTGACGGCCAGATGCTTCAAAGGATTATTTCACAGGGAACTGTTGGAGAACATTTCTTGAGGAGTTCGTTCATAAACTTGTATAGAAACTTTCTTAATGAGCACTCGACAAACGCATTTCGAGAACATACACAAAGTCCAAGCTATGGACCTAGTGCATCATGACAACTGAGGTATCTTGCATTTCCCTACAAATAACTGGATCTCATATGGAGATGTTTAGTGAAGTAGAATGGAAAAGAATGGAATGCAACTACTCAAGAACTAGTCTGTAACTGTCGTTCGGAATCAGTTTTGCGCAGTGTTAACTGAAACATGGATATCTGACTCATACGCCGTCCGTTTTGGCTCCATAAGTAGTCAAAATGTTTGTGACGACCAGGTGCTTCATAGGATTCTTTCACAAGGAACTTTTGGAGAAATTTTCTTAAGGAGTTCGTTCAGAACCTTGTATAGAAACTTTCTTGATGAGCACTCGACAAACGCATTTCGAGAACATACACAAAGTCCCAGCTATGGACCTAGTGCATCATCATAACTGAGGTCTCTTGCATTTCCCTACAAGTAATTGGACCTCATATGGAGATGTTTAGTGAAGTAGAATGGAAAAATCGAATGCAACTACACAAGACCTAGTCTGTAACTGTCGTTCGGAATCAGTTTTGCGCAGTGTTAACTGAAACATGGATATCTGACTCATACGGAGTCCGTTTCGGCTCCACAAGTAGCCAAAACGTTTGTGACGACCAGATACTTGAAAGGATTCTTTCACAGGGAAGTTTTGGAGAACTTTTCTTAAGGAGTTCGTTCAGAAACTTGTATAGAAACTTCCTTAATGAGCACTCGACAAACGCATTTCGAGAACATACACAAAGTCCCAGCTATGGACCTAGTGCATCATCATAACTGAGGTCTCCTGCATTTCCCTGCAAGTAATTGGATCTCATCTGGATATGTTTACTGAAGTAGAATGGAAAAAATCGAATGCAACTACACAAGAACTAGTCTGTAACTGTCGTTCAGAATCAGTTTTGCGCAGTGTTAACTGAAACATGGTTATCTGACTCATACGTAGTCCGTTTTGGCTCCATAAGTAGTCAAAATGTTTGTGACGACCAGGTGCTTCAAAGGATTCTTTCACAGGGAACTTTTGGAGAACTTTTGTTAAGGAGTTCGTTCAGAACCTTGTATAGAAACTTACTTGATGAGCACTCGACAAACGCATTTCGAGAACATACACAAAGTCCCAGCTATGGACCTAGTGCATCATCATAACTGAGGTCTCTTGCATTTACCTCCAAGTAATTGGATCTCATCTGGATATGTTTAGTGAAGTAGAATGGAAAAAATCGAATGCAACTACACAAGAACTAGTCTGTAACTGTCGTTCGGAATCAGTTTTGCGCCGTGTTAACTGAAACATGGATATCTGACTCATACGGAGTCCGTTTTGGCTCCACAAGTAGTCAAAACGTTTGTGACGACCAGATGCTTCAAAGGATTCTTTCACAGGGAACTTTCGGACAACTTTTCTTAAGGAGTTCGGACAGAAACTTGTATAGAAACTATCTTAATGAGCACTCGACAAACGCATTTCGAGAACATACACAAAGTCCCAGCTATGGACCTAGTGCATCATCATAACCGAGGTCTCTTGCATTTCTCTGCAAGTAATTGGATCTCATATGGAGATGTTTAGTGAAGTAGAATGCAAAAAATCGAGTGCAACTACACAAGAACTAGTCTGTAACTGTCGTTCGGAATCAGTTTTGTGTGGTGTTAACTAAAACATGGATATCTGACTCATACGGAGTCTATTTTGGATCCACAAGTAGTCAAAACGTTTGTGACGACCAGGTGCTTCATAATGAGCACTCGACAAACGCATTTCGAGAACATACACAAAGTCCCAGCTATGGACATAGTGCGTCATGATAACTGAGTTCTCTTGCATTACCCTACAATTAATTAGATCTCATATGGAGATGTTTAGTGTAGTAGAATGGAGAAAATCGAATGCAAATACACAAGAACTAGTCTGTAACTGTCGTTCGGAATCAGTTTTGCGCAGTGTTAACTGAAACATGAATATCTGACTCATACGGAGTCCGTTTTGGCTCCACAAGTAGTCAAAACATTTATGAAGACCAGATGCTTCAAAGGATTCTTTCACAGGGAACTTTTGGAGAACTTTTCTTAAGGAGTTTGTTCAGAAACTTGTATAGAAACTTTCTTAATTAGCACTCGACAAACGCATTTCGAGAACATACACAAAGTCCCAGCTATGGACCTAGTGCATCATCATAACCGAGGTCTCTTACATTTCCCTACAAGTAATTGGATCTCATATGGAGATGTTTAGTGAAGTAGAATTGAAAAAATCGAGTGCAACTACACATGAACTAGTCTGTAAGTGTCGTTCGGAATCAGTTTTGCGCAGTGTTAACTGAAACATGGATATCTGACTCATACGGAGTCTGTTTTGGCTCCACAAGTAGTCAAAACATTTGTGACGACCAGATGATTCAAAGGATTCTTTCACAGGGAAGTTTTGGAGAACTTTTCTTAAGGAGTTCGTTCAGAAACTTGTATAGAAACTTTCTGAATGAGCACTCGACAAACGCATTTCGAGAACATACACAAAGTCCCAGCTATGGACCTAGTGCATCATCATAACTGAGGTCTCTTGTATTTCCCTTCAAGTAATTGGATCTCATATGGATATGTTTAGCGAAGTAGAATGGAAAAAATCGAATGCAACTACAGAAGAACTAGTCTGTAACTGTCGTTCAGAATTAGTTTTGCGCAGTGTAAACTGAAACATGGATATCTGACTCATACGGAGTCCGTTTTGGCTCCACAAGTAGTCAAAACGTTTGTGACGACCAGATACTTCAAAGGATTCTTTCACAGGGAACTTTTGGAGAACATTTCTTGAGGAGTTCGTTCATAAACTTGTATAGAAACTTTCTTGATGAGCACTCGACAAACGCATTTCGAGAACATACACAAAGTCCCAGCTATGGACCTAGTACATCATCATAACTGAGGTCTCTTGCATTTCCCTACAAGTAATTGGACCTCATATGGAGATGTTTAGTGAAGTAGAATGGAAAAATCGAATGCAACTACACAAGAACTAGTCTGTAACTGTCGTCCGGAATCAGTTTTGCCCAGTGTTAACTGAAATACGGATATCTGACTCATACGGAGTCCGTTTTGGCTCCACAAGTAGACAAAACGTTTGTGTCGACCAGATGCTTCAAAGGATTCTTTCACAGGGAACTTTTGGAGAACTTTTCTTAAGGAGTTCGTTCAGAAACTTGCATAGAAACTTTCTTAATGAGCACTCGACAAACGCATTTCGAGAACATACACAAAGTCCCAGCTATGGACCTAGTGCATCATCATAACTGAGGTCTCTTGCATTTCCCTACAAGTAATTGGATCTCATCTGGATGTGTTTAGTGAAGTAGAATGGAAAAAATCGAATGCAACTACACAAGAACTAGTCTGTAACTGTCGTTCGGAATCAGTTTTGCCCAGTGTTAACTGAAACATGGATATCTGACTCATACGGAGTCCGTTTTGGCTCCACAAGTAGTCAAAACGTTTGTGACGACCAGATGCTTCAAAGGATTATTTCACAGGGAACTTTTGGAGAACATTTCTTGAGGAGTTCATTCATAAACTTGTATAGAAACTTTCTTAATGAGCACTCGACAAACGCATTTCGAGAACATACACAAAGTCCAAGCTATGGACCTAGTGCATCATGACAACTGAGGTATCTTGCATTTCCCTACAAATAACTGGATCTCATATGGAGATGTTTAGTGAAGTAGAATGGAAAAAAATGGAATGCAACTACTCAAGAACTAGTCTGTAACTGTCGTTCGGAATCAGTTTTGCGCAGTGTTAACTGAAACATGGATATCTGACTCATACGGAGTCCGTTTTGGCTCCACAAGTAGTCAAAACATTTGTGACGACCAGATACTTGAAAGGATTCTTTCACAGGGAACTTTTGGAGAACTTTTCTTAAGGAGTTCGTTCAGAAACTTGTATAGAAACTTCCTTAATGAGCACTCGACAAACGCATTTCGAGAACATACACAGAGTCCCAGCTATGGACCTAGTGCATCATCATAACTGAGGTCTCTTGCATTTCCCTACAAGTAATTGGATCTCATATGGAGATGTTTAGTGAAGTAGAATGGAAAAAATCGAATACAACTACACAAGAACTACTCTGTAACTGTCGTTCGGAATCAGTTTTGCGCAGTGTTAAAAGAAACATGGATATCTGACTCATACGTAGTCCGTTTTGGCTCCATAAGTAGTCAAAATGTGTGTGACAACCAGGTGCTTCAAAGGGTTCTTTCACAGGGAACTTTTGGAGAACTTTTCTTAAGGAGTTCGTTCAGAACCTTGTATAGAAACTTATTTGATGAGCACTCGACAAACGCATTTCGAGAACATACACAAAGTCCCAGCTATGGACCTAGTGCATCATCATAACTGAGGTCTCTTGTATTTCCCTACATGTAATTGGATCTCATCTGGATATGTTTAGTGAAGTAGAATGGAAAAAATCAAATGCAACTACACAAGAACTAGTCTGTAACTGTCGTTCGGAATCAGTTTTGCGCAGTGTAAACTGAAACATGGATATCTGACTCATACGGAGTCCGTTTTGGCTCCACAAGTAGTCAAAATGTTTGTGACGACCAGACACTTCAAAGGATTCTTTCACAGGGAACTTTGGAGAACTTTTCTTAAGGAGTTCGTTCAGAAACTTGCATAGAAACTTTCTTAATGAGCACTCGACAAACGCATTTCGAGAACATACACAAAATCCCAGCTATGGACCTAGTGCATCATCATAACTGAGGTCTCTTGCATTTCCCTACAAGTAATTGGATCTCATCTAGATATGTTTAGTGAAGTAGAATGGAAAAAATCGAATGCAACTACACAACAACTAGTCTGTAACTGTCGTTCGGAATCAGTTTTGCCCCGTGTTAACTGAAACATGGATATCTGACTCATACGGAGTCCGTTTTGGCTCCACAAGTAGACAAAACGTTTGTGACGACCAGATGCTTCAAAGGATTATTTCACAAGGAACTGTTGGAGAACATTTCTTGAGGAGTTCATTCATAAACTTGTATAGAAACTTTCTTAATGAGCACTCGACAAACGCATTTCGAGAACATACACAAAGTCCATGCTATGGACCTAGTGCATCATGACAACTGAGGTATGTTGCATTTCCCTACAAATAACTGGATCTCATATGGAGATGTTTAGTGAAGTAGAATGGAAAAAAATGGAATACAACTACTCAAGAACTAGTCTGTAACTGTCGTTCGGAATCAGTTTTGCGCAGTGTTAACTGAAACATGGATATCTGACTAATACGCCGTCCGTTTTGGCTCCATAAGTAGTCAAAATGTTTGTGACGACCAGGTGCTTCAAAGGATTCTTTCACAGGGAACTTTTGGAGAAATTTTCTTAAGGAGTTCGTTCAGAACCTTGTATAGAAACTTTCTTGATGAGCTCTCGACAAACGCATTTCGAGAACATACACAAAGTCCCAGCTATGGACCTAGTGCATCATCATAACTGAGGTCTCTTGCATTTCCCTACAAGTAATTGGATCTCATCTGGATGTGTTTAGTGAAGTAGAATGGAAAAAATCGAATGCAACTACACAAGAACTAGTCTGTAACTGTCGTTCGGAATCAGTTTTGCCCAGTGTTAACTGAAACATGGATATCTGACTCATACGGAGTCCGTTTTGGCTCCACAAGTAGTCAAAACGTTTGTGACGACCAGATGCTTCAAAGGATTATTTCACAGGGAACTTTTGGAGAACATTTCTTGAGGAGTTCATTCATAAACTTGTATAGAAACTTTCTTAATGAGCACTCGACAAACGCATTTCGAGAACATACACAAAGTCCAAGCTATGGACCTAGTGCATCATGACAACTGTGGTATCTTGCATTTCCCTACAAATAACTGGATCTCATATGGAGATGTTTAGTGAAGTAGAATGGAAAAAAATGGAATGCAACTACTCAAGAACTAGTCTGTAACTGTCGTTCGGAATCAGTTTTGCGCAGTGTTAACTGAAACATGGATATCTGACTCATACGGAGTCCGTTTTGGCTCCACAAGTAGTCAAAACATTTGTGACGACCAGATACTTGAAAGGATTCTTTCACAGGGAACTTTTGGAGAACTTTTCTTAAGGAGTTCGTTCAGAAACTTGTATAGAAACTTCCTTAATGAGCACTCGACAAACGCATTTCGAGAACATACACAGAGTCCCAGCTATGGACCTAGTGCATCATCATAACTGAGGTCTCTTGCATTTCCCTACAAGTAATTGGATCTCATATGGAGATGTTTAGTGAAGTAGAATGGAAAAAATCGAATACAACTACACAAGAACTACTCTGTAACT
Organism: Aegilops tauschii subsp. strangulata; assembly: GCF_002575655.3. Classification (NCBI taxonomy): domain Eukaryota; kingdom Viridiplantae; phylum Streptophyta; class Magnoliopsida; order Poales; family Poaceae; genus Aegilops; species Aegilops tauschii. The sequence goes on along the minus strand of NC_053035.3, from coordinate 100,312,929 downwards.
GTCGTTCGGAATCAGTTTTGCGCAGTGTTAAAAGAAACATGGATATCTGACTCATACGTAGTCCGTTTTGGCTCCATAAGTAGTCAAAATGTGTGTGACAACCAGGTGCTTCAAAGGGTTCTTTCACAGGGAACTTTTGGAGAACTTTTCTTAAGGAGTTCGTTCAGAACCTTGTATAGAAACTTATTTGATGAGCACTCGACAAACGCATTTCGAGAACATACACAAAGTCCCAGCTATGGACCTAGTGCATCATCATAACTGAGGTCTCTTGTATTTCCCTACATGTAATTGGATCTCATCTGGATATGTTTAGTGAAGTAGAATGGAAAAAATCAAATGCAACTACACAAGAACTAGTCTGTAACTGTCGTTCGGAATCAGTTTTGCGCAGTGTAAACTGAAACATGGATATCTGACTCATACGGAGTCCGTTTTGGCTCCACAAGTAGTCAAAATGTTTGTGACGACCAGACACTTCAAAGGATTCTTTCACAGGGAACTTTGGAGAACTTTTCTTAAGGAGTTCGTTCAGAAACTTGCATAGAAACTTTCTTAATGAGCACTCGACAAACGCATTTCGAGAACATACACAAAATCCCAGCTATGGACCTAGTGCATCATCATAACTGAGGTCTCTTGCATTTCCCTACAAGTAATTGGATCTCATCTAGATATGTTTAGTGAAGTAGAATGGAAAAAATCGAATGCAACTACACAACAACTAGTCTGTAACTGTCGTTCGGAATCAGTTTTGCCCCGTGTTAACTGAAACATGGATATCTGACTCATACGGAGTCCGTTTTGGCTCCACAAGTAGACAAAACGTTTGTGACGACCAGATGCTTCAAAGGATTATTTCACAAGGAACTGTTGGAGAACATTTCTTGAGGAGTTCATTCATAAACTTGTATAGAAACTTTCTTAATGAGCACTCGACAAACGCATTTCGAGAACATACACAAAGTCCATGCTATGGACCTAGTGCATCATGACAACTGAGGTATGTTGCATTTCCCTACAAATAACTGGATCTCATATGGAGATGTTTAGTGAAGTAGAATGGAAAAAAATGGAATACAACTACTCAAGAACTAGTCTGTAACTGTCGTTCGGAATCAGTTTTGCGCAGTGTTAACTGAAACATGGATATCTGACTAATACGCCGTCCGTTTTGGCTCCATAAGTAGTCAAAATGTTTGTGACGACCAGGTGCTTCAAAGGATTCTTTCACAGGGAACTTTTGGAGAAATTTTCTTAAGGAGTTCGTTCAGAACCTTGTATAGAAACTTTCTTGATGAGCTCTCGACAAACGCATTTCGAGAACATACACAAAGTCCCAGCTATGGACCTAGTGCATCATCATAACTGAGGTCTCTTGCATTTCCCTACAAGTAATTGGACCTCATATGGAGATGTTTAGTGAAGTAGAATGGAAAAATCGAATGCAACTACACAAGAACTAGTCTGTAACTGTCGTTCGGAATCAGTTTTGCGAAGTGTTAACAGAAACATGGATATCTGACTCATACGGAGTCCGTTTTGTCTCCACAAGTAGTCAAAACGTTAGTGGCGACCAGATGCTACAAAGGATTCTTTCACAGGGAACTTTTGGAGAACTTTTCTTAAGGAGTTCGTTCAGAAACTTGTATAGAAACTTCCTTAATGAGCACATGACAAACGCATTTCGAGAACATACACAAAGTACCAGCTATGGACCTAGTGCATCATCATAACTGAGGTCTCTTGCATTTCCCTACAAGTAATTGGATCTCATCTGGATATGTTTAGTGAAGTAGAATGGAAAAATACAATGCAACTACACAATAACTAGTCTGTAACTGTCGTTCGGAATCAGTTTTGCGCAGTGTTAACTGAAACATGGATATCTGACTCATACGTTGTCCGTTTTGGCTCCATAAGTAGTCAAAATGTTTGTGACAACCAGGTGCTTCAAAGGATTCTTTCACAGGGAACTTTTGGAGAACCTTTCTTAAGGAGTTCGTTCAGAATCTTGTATAGAAACTTACTTGATGAGCACTCGACAAACGCATTTCGAGAACATACACAAAGTCCCAGCTATGGACCTAGTGCATCATCATAATTGAGGTCTCTTGCATTTCCCTACAAGTAATTGGATCTCATCTGGATATGTTTAGTGAAGTAGAATGGAAAAAATCGAATGCAACTACACAAGAACTAGTCTGTAACTGTCGTTCGGAATCAGTTTTGCGCACTGTAAACTGAAACATGGATATCTGACTCATACGGAGGCCGTTTTGGCTCCACAAGTAGTCAAAACGTTTGTGACGACCAGATACTTCAAAGGATTCTTTCACAGGGAACTTTTGGACAACTTTTGTTAAGGAGTTCGTTCAGAAACTTGCATAGAAACTTTCTTAATGAGCACTCGACAAACGCATTTCGAGAACATACACAAAGTCCCAGCTATGGACCTAGTGCATCATCATAACTGAGGTCTCTTGAATTTCCCTACAAGTAATTGGATCTCATCTAGATGTGTTTAGTGAAGTAGAATGGAAAAAATCGAATGCAACTACACAAGAACTAGTCTGTAACTGTCGTTCGGAATCAGTTTTGCCCAGTGTTAACTGAAACATGGATATCTGACTCATACGGAGTCCGTTTTGGCTCCACAAGTAGTCAAAACGTTTGTGACGACCAGATGCTTCAAAGGATTATTTCACAGGGAACTGTTGGAGAACATTTCTTGAGGAGTTCGTTCATAAACTTGTATAGAAACTTTCTTAATGAGCACTCGACAAACGCATTTCGAGAACATACACAAAGTCCAAGCTATGGACCTAGTGCATCATGACAACTTAGGTATCTTGCATTTCCCTACAAATAACTGGATCTCATATGGAGATGTTTAGTGAAGTAGAATGGAAAAAAATGGAATGCAACTACTCAAGAACTAGTCTGTAACTGTCGTTCGGAATCAGTTTTGCGCAGTGTTAACTGAAACATGGATATCTGACTCATACGCCGTCCGTTTTGGCTCCATAAGTAGTCAAAATCTTTGAGACAACCAGGTGCTTCAAAGGATTCTTTCACAGGGAACTTTTGGAGAAATTTTCTTAAGGAGTTCGTTCAGAACCTTGTATAGAAACTTTCTTGATGAGCACTCGACAAACGCATTTCGAGAACATACACAAAGTCCCAGCTATGGACCTAGTGCATCATCATAACTGAGGTCTCTTGCATTTCCCTACAAGTAATTGGACCTCATATGGAGATGTTTAGTGAAGTAGAATGGAAAAATCGAATGCAACTACACAAGACCTAGTCTGTAACTGTCGTTCGGAATCAGTTTTGCGCAGTGTTAACTGAAACATGGATATCTGACTCATACGGAGTCCATTTTGGCTCCACAAGTAGCCCAAACGTTTGTGACGACCAGATACTTGAAAGGATTCTTTCACAGGGAACTTTTGGAGAACTTTTCTTAAGGAGTTTGTTCAGAAACTTGTATAGAAACTTCCTTAATGAGCACTCGACAAACGCATTTCGAGAACATACACAAAGTCCCAGCTATGGACCTAGTGCATCATCATAACTGAGGTCTCCTGCATTTCCCTGCAAGTAATTGGATCTCATCTGGATATGTTTAGTGAAGTAGAATGGAAAAAATCGAATGCAACTACACAAGAACTAGTCTGTAATTGTCGTTCAGAATCAGTTTTGCGCAGTGTTAACTGAAACATGGTTATCTGACTCATACGTAGTCCGTTTTGGCTCCATAAGTAGTCAAAATGTTTGTGACGACCAGGTGCTTCAAAGGATTCTTTCACAGGGAAATTTTGGAGAACTTTTCTTAAGGAGTTCGTTCAGAACCTTGTATAGAAACTTACTTGATGAGCACTCGACAAACGCATTTCGAGAACATACACAAAGTCCCAGCTATGGACCTAGTGCATCATCATAACTCAGGTCTCTTGCATTTACCTACAAGTAATTGGATCTCATCTGGATATGTTTAGTGAAGTAGAATGGAAAAAATCGAATGCAACTACACAAGAACTAGTATGTAACTTTCGTTCCGAATCAGTTTTGCGCAGTGTTAACTGAAACATGGATATCTGACTCATACGGAGTCCGTTTTGGCTCCACAAGTAGTCAAAACGTTTGTGACGACCAGATGCTTCAAAGGATTCTTTCACAGGGAACTTTTGGACAACTTTTCTTAAGGAGTTCGGTCAGAAACTTGTATAGAAACTATCTTAATGAGCACTCGACAAACGCATTTCGAGAACATACACAAAGTCCCAGCTATGGACCTAGTGCATCATCATAACCGAGGTCTCTTGCATTTCCCTGCAAGTAATTGGATCTCATATGGAGATGTTTAGTGAAGTAGAATGCAAAAAATCGAGTGCAACTGCACAAGAACTAGTATGTAACTGTCGTTCGGAATCAGTTTTGCGTGGTGTTAACTGAAACATGGATATCTGACTCATACGGAGTCTATTTTGGATCCACAAGTAGTCAAAACGTTTGTGACGACCAGGTGCTTCATAATGAGCACTCGACAAACGCATTTCGAGAACATACACAAAGTCCCAGCAATGGACCTAGTGCATCATCATAAATAAGGTCTCTTGCATTTCCCTACAATTTATTCGATCTCATATGGAGATGTTTAGTGAAGTAAAATAGAAAAAATCGAATGCAAATACACAAGAACTAGTCTGTAACTGTCGTTCGGAATCAGTTTTGCGCAGTGTTAACTGAAACATGAATATCTGACTCATACGGAGTCCGTTTTGGCTCCACAAGTAGTCAAAACATTTATGACGACCAGATGCTTCAAAGGATTCTTTCACAGGGAACTTTTGGAGAACTTTTCTTAAGGAGTTTGTTCAGAAACTTGTATAGAAACTTTCTTAATTAGCACTCGACAAACGCATTTTGAGAACATACACAAAGTCCCAGCTATGGACCTAGTGCATCATCATAACCGAGGTCTCTTACATTTCCCTACAAGTAATTGGATCTCATATGGAGATGTTTAGTGAAGTAGAATAGAAAAAATCGAGTGCAACTACACAGGAACTAGTCTGTAACTGTCGTTCGGAATCAGTTTTGCGCAGTGTTAACTAAAACATGGATATCTGACTCATACGGAGTCTGTTTTGGCTCCACAAGTAGTCAAAACATTTGTGATGACCAGATGATTCAAAGGATCCTTTCACAGGGAAGTTTTGGAGAACTTTTCTTAAGGAGTTCGTTCAGAAACTTGTATAGAAACTTTCTGAATGAGCACTCGACAAACACATTTCGAGAACATACACAAAGTCCCAGCTATGGACCTAGTGCATCATCATAACTGAGGTCTCTTGTATTTCCCTTCAAGTAATTGGATCTCATATGGAGATGTATAGCGAAGTAGAATGGAAAAAATCGAATGCAACTACACAAGAACTAGTCTGTAACTGCCGTTCGGAATCAGTTTTGCGCAGTGTAAACTGAAACATGGATATCTGACTCATACAGAGTCCGTTTTGGCTCCACAAGTAGTCAAAACGTTTGTGACAACTAGATGCTTCAAAGGATTCTTTCACAGGGAACTTTTGGACAACTTTTCTTAAGGAGTTCGGTCAGAAACTTGTATAGAAACTTTCTTAATGAGCACTCGACAAACGCATTTCGAGAACATACACAAAGTCCCAGCTATGGACCTACTGCATCATCATAACCGAGGTCCCTTGCATTTCCCTAAAAGTAATTGGATCTCATATGGAGATGTTTAGTGAAGTAGAATGGAAAAATTGAATGCAACTACACAAGAACTAGTCTGTAACTGTCGTTCGGAATCAGTTTTGCGCAGTGTTAACTGAAACATGGATATCTGACTCATACGGAGTCCGTTTTGGCTCCACAAGTAGTCAAAACGTTTGTGACGACCAGATACTTGAAAGGATTCTTTCACAGGGAACTTTTGGAGAACTTTTCTTAAGGAGTTCGTTCAGAAACTTGTATAGAAACTTCCTTAATGAGCACACGACAAACGCATTTCGAGAACATACACAAAGTCCCAGCTTTGGACCAAGTGCATCATCATAACTGAGGTCTCTTGCATTTCCCTACAAGTAATTGGACCTCATATGGAGATGTTTAGTGAAGTAGAATGGAAAAATCGAATGCAACTACACAAGAACTAGTCTGTAACTGTCGTCCGGAATCAGTTTTGCGCAGTGTTAACTGAAACATGGATATCTGACTCATACGTAGTCCGTTTTGGCTCCATAAGTAGTCAAAATGTTTGTGACAACCAGGTGCTTCGAAGGATTCTTTCACAGGGAACTTTTGGAGAACTTTTCTTAAGGAGTTCGTTCAGAACCTTGTATAGAAACTTACTTGATGAGCACTCGACAAACGCATTTCGAGAACATACACAAAGTCCCAGCTATGGACCTAGTGCATCATCATAACTGAGGTCTCTTGCATTTACCTACAAGTAATTGGATCTCATCTTGATATGTTTAGTGAAGTAGAATGGAAAAAATCGAATGCAACTACACAAGAACTAGTATGTAACTGTCGTTCGGAATCAGTTTTGCGCAGTGTAAACTGAAACATGGATATCTGACTCATACGGAGTCCGTTTTGGCTCCACAAGTAGTCAAAACGTTTGTGACAACCAGATACTTCAAAGGATTCTTTCACAGGGAACTTTTGGAGAACTTTTCTTAAGGAGTTCGTTCAGAAACTTGCATAGAAACTTTCTTAATGAGCACTCGACAAACGCATTTCGAGAACATACACAAAGTCCCAGCTATGGACCTAGTGCATCATCATAACTGAGGTCTCTTGCATTTCCCTACAAGTAATTGGATCTCATCTAGATATGTTTAGTGAAGTAGAATGGAAAAAATCGAATGCAACTACAAAAGAACTAGTCTGTAACTGTCGTTCGGAATCAGTTTTGCGCAGTGTTAACTGAAACATGGATATCTGACTCATACGGAGTCCGTTTTGGCTCCACAAGTAGTCAAAACGTTTGTGACGACCAGATGCTTCAAAGGATTCTTTCACAGGGAACTTTTGGAGAACTTTTCTTAAGGAGTTCGTTCAGAAACTTGTGTAGAAACTTTCTTAATGAGCACTCGACAAATGCATTTCGAGAACATACACAAAGTCCCAGCTATGGACCTAGTGCATCATCATAACCGAGGTCTCTTGCATTTCCCTACAAGTAATTGGATCTCATATGGAGATGTTTAGTGAAGTAGAATGGAAAAAATCGAATACAACTACACAAGAACTACTCTGTAACTGTCGTTCGGAATCAGTTTTGCGCGGTGTTAACTGAAACATGGATATCTGACTCATACGTAGTCCGTTTTGGCTCCATAAGTAGTCAAAATGTGTGTGACAACCAGGTGCTTCAAAGGATTCTTTCACAGGGAACTTTTGGAGAACTTTTCTTAAGGAGTTCGTTCAGAAACTTGTATAGAAACTTATTTGATGAGCACTCGACAAACGCATTTCGAGAACATACACAAAGTCCCAGCTATGGACCTAGTGCATCATCATAACTGAGGTCTCTTGCATTTCCCTACAAGTAATTGGATCTCATCTGGATATGTTTAGTGAAGTAGAATGGAAAAAATCGAATGCAACTACACAAGAACTAGTCTGTAACTGTCGTTCGGAATCAGTTTTGCGCAGTGTAAACTGAAACATGGATATCTGACTCATACGGAGTCCGTTTTGGCTCCACAAGTAGTCAAAACGTTTGTGACGACCAGATACTTCAAAGGATTCTTTCACAGGGAACTTTTGGAGAACTTTTCTTAAGGAGTTCGTTCAGAAACTTGCATAGAAACTTTCTTAATGAGCACTCGACAAACGCATTTCGAGAACATACACAAAGTCCCAGCTATGGACCTAGTGCATCATCATAACTGAGGTCTCTTGCATTTCCCTACAAGTAATTGGATCTCATCTAGATATGTTTAGTGAAGTAGAATGGAAAAAATCGAATGCAACTACACAAGAACTAGTCTGTAACTGTCGTTCGGAATCAGTTTTGCGCAGTGTTAACTGAAACATGGATATCTGACTCATACGGAGTCCGTTTTGGCTCCACAAGTAGTCAAAACGTTTGTGACGACCAGATGCTTCAAAGGATTCTTTCACAGGGAACTTTTGGAGAACTTTTCTTAAGGAGTTCGTTCAGAAACTTGTGTAGAAACTTTCTTAATGAGCACTCGACAAACGCATTTCGAGAACATACACAAAGTCCCAGCTATGGACCTAGTGCATCATCATAACTGAGGTCTCTTGCATTTCCCTACAAGTAATTGGATCTCATATGGAGATGTTTAGTGAAGTAGAATGGAAAAAATCGAATACAACTACACAAGAACTACTCTGTAACTGTCGTTCGGAATCAGTTTTGCGCAGTGTTAACTTAAACATGGATATCTGACTCATACGTAGTTCGTTTTGGCTCCATAAGTAGTCAAAATGTGTGTGACAACCAGGTGCTTCAAAGGATTCTTTCACAGGGAACTTTTGGAGAACTTTTCTTAAGGAGTTCGTTCAGAACCTTGTATAGAAACTTATTTGATGAGCACTCGACAAACGCATTTCGAGAACATACACAAAGTCCCAGCTATGGACCTAGTGCATCATCATAACTGAGGTCTCTTGCATTTCCCTACAAGTAATTAGATCTCATCTGGATATGTTTAGTGAAGTAGAATGGAAAAAATCGAATGCAACTACACAAGAACTAGTCTGTAACTGTCGTTCGGAATCAGTTTTGCGCAGTGTAAACTGAAACATGGATATCTGACTCATACGGAGTCCGTTTTGGCTCCACAAGTAGTCAAAACGTTTGTGACGACCAGATACTTCAAAGGATTCTTTCACAGGGAACTTTTGGAGAACTTTTCTTAAGGAGTTCGTTCAGAAACTTGCATAGAAACTTTCTTAATGAGCACTCGACAAACGCATTTCGAGAAAATACACAAAGTCCCAGCTATGGACCTAGTGCATCATCATAACTGAGGTCTCTTGCATTTCCCTACAAGTAATTGGATCTCATCTAGATATGTTTAGTGAAGTAGAATGGAAAAAATCGAATGCAACTACACAAGAACTAGTCTGTAACTGTCGTTCGGAATCAGTTTTGCCCAGTGTTAACTGAAACATGGATATCTGACTCATACGGAGTCCGTTTTGGCTCCAGAAGTAGACAAAACGTTTGTGACGACCAGATGCTTCAAAGGATTATTTCACAGGGAACTGTTGGAGAACATTTCTTGAGGACTTCGTTCATAAACTTGTATAGAAACTTTCTTAATGAGCACTCGACAAACGCATTTCGAGAACATACACAAAGTCCATGCTATGGACCTAGTGCATCATGACAATTGAGGTATCTTGCATTTCCCTACAAATAACTGGATCTCATATGGAGATGTTTAGTGAAGTAGAATGGAAAAAAAATGGAATGCAACTACTCAAGAACTAGTCTGTAACTGTCGTTCGGAATCAGTTTTGCGCAGTGTTAACTGAAACATGGATATCTGACTCATACGCCGTCCGTTTTGGCTCCATAAGTAGTCAAAATGTTTGTGACGACCAGGTGCTTCAAAGGATTCTTTCACAGGGAACTTTTTGAGAAATTTTCTTAAGGAGTTCGTTCAGAACCTTGTATAGAAACTTTCTTGATGAGCACTCGACAAACGCATTTCGAGAACATACACAAAGTCCCAGCTATGGACCTAGTGCATCATCATAACTGAGGTCTCTTGGATTTCCCTACAAGTAATTGGACCTCATATGGAGATGTTTAGTGAAGTAGAATGGAAAAATCGAATGCAACTACACAAGAACTAGTCTGTAACTGTCGTTCGGAATCAGTTTTGCGAAGTGTTAACTGAAACATGGATATCTGACTCATACGGAGTCCGTTTTGTCTCCACAAGTAGTCAAAACGTTAGTGGCGACCAGATGCTACAAAGGATTATTTCACAGGGAACTTTTGGAGAACTTTTCTTAAGGAGTTCGTTTAGAAACTTGTATAGAAACTTCCTTAATAAGCACTCGACAAACGCATTTCGAGAACATACACAAAGTACCAGCTATGGACCTAGTGCATCATCATAACTGAGGTCTCTTGCATTTCCCTACAAGTAATTGGATCTCATCTGGATATGTTTAGTGAAGTAGAATGGAAAAAAGCGAATGCAACTACACAAGAACTAGTCTGTAACCGTCGTTCGGAATCAGTTTTGCGCAGTGTTAACTGAAACATGGATATCTGACTCATACGTAGTCCGTTTTGGCTCCATAAGTAGTCAAAATGTTTGTGACAACCAGGTGCTTCAAAGGATTCTTTCGCAGGGAACTTTTGGAGAACCTTTCTTAAGGAGTTCGTTCAGAACCTTGTATAGAAACTTATTTGATGAGCACTCGACAAACGCATTTCGAGAACATACACAAAGTCCCAGCTATGGACCTAGTGCATCATCATAACTGAGGTCTCTTGCATTTCCCTACAAGTAATTGGATCTCAGCTAGATATGTTTAGTGAAGTAGAATGGAAAAAATCGAATGCAACTACACAAGAACTAGTCTGTAACTGTCGTTCGGAATCAGTTTTGCCCAGTGTTAACTGAAACATGGATATCTGACTCATACGGAGTCCGTTTTGGCTCCACAAGTAGTCAAAACGTTTGTGACGACCAGAAGCTTCAAAGGATTATTTCACAGGGAACGGTTGGAGAACTTTTCTTGAGGAGTTCGTTCATAAACTTGTATAGAAACTTTCTTAATGAGCACTCGACAAACGCACTTCGAGAACATACACAAAGTCCAAGCTATGGACCTAGTGCATCATGACAACTGAGGTATCTTGCATTTACCTACAAATAACTGGATCTCATATGGAGATGTTTAGTGAAGTAGAATGGAAAAAAATGGAATGCAACTACTCAAGAACTAGTCTGTAACTGTCGTTCGGAATCAGTTTTGCGCAGTGTTAACTGAAACATGGATATCTGACTCATACGCCGTCCGTTTTGGCTCCATAAGTAGTCAAAATGTTTGTGACGACCAGGTGCTTCAAAGGATTCTTTCACAGGGAACTTTTGGAGAAATTTTCTTAAGGAGTTCGTTCAGAACGTTGTATAGAAACTTTCTTGATGAGCACTCGACAAACGCATTTCGAGAACATACACAAAGTCCCAGCTATGGACCTAGTGCATCATCATAACTGAGGTCTCTTGCATTTCCCTACAAGTAATTGGACCTTATATGGAGATGTTTAGTGAAGTAGAATGGAAAAATCGAATGCAACTACACAAGACCTAGTCTGTAACTGTCGTTCGGAATCAGTTTTGCGCAGTGTTAACTGAAACATGGATATCTGACTCATACGGAGTCCGTTTTGGCTCCACAAGTAGCCAAAACGTTTGTGACGACCAGATACTTGAAAGGATTCTTTCACAGGGAACTTTTGGAGAACTGTTCTTAAGGAGTTCGTTCAGAAACTTGTATAGAAACTTCCTTAATGAGCACTCGACAAACGCATTTCGAGAACATACACAAAGTCCCAGCTATGGACCTAGTGCATCATCATAACTGAGGTCTCCTGCATTTCCCTACAAGTAATTGGATCTCATCTGGATATGTTTAGTGAAGTAGAATGGAAAAAATCGAATGCAACTACACAAGAACTAGTCTGTAACTGTCGTTCAGAATCAGTTTTGCGCAGTGTTAACTGAAACATGGTTATCTGACTCATACGTAGTCCGTTTTGGCTCCATAAGTAGTCAAAATGTTTGTCACGACCAGATGCTTCAAAGGATTCTTTCACGGGGAACTTTTGGAGAACTTTTCTTAAGGAGTTCGTTCAGAACCTTGTATAGAAACTTACTTGATGAGCACTCGACAAACGCATTTCGAGAACATACACAAAGTCCCAGCTATGGACCTAGTGCATCATCATAACTGAGGTCTCTTGCATTTACCTACAAGTAATTGGATCTCATCTCGATATGTTTAGTGAAGTAGAATGGAAAAAATCGAATGCAACTACACAAGAACTAGTATGTAACTGTCGTTCGGAATCAGTTTTGCGCAGTGTTAACTGAAACATGGATATCTGACTCATACGGAGTCCGTTTTGGCTCCACAAGTAGTCAAAACGTTTGTGACGACCAGATGCTTCAAAGGATTCTTTCACAGGGAACTTTTGGACAACTTTTCTTAAGGAGTTCGGTCAGAAACTTGTATAGAAACTATCTTAATGAGCACTCGACAAACGCATTTCGAGAACATACACAAAGTCCCAGCTATGGACCTAGTGCATCATCATAACCGAGGTCTCTTGCATTTCCCTGCAAGTAATTGGATCTCATATGGAGATGTTTAGTGAAGTAGAATGCAAAAAATCGAGTGCAACTACACAAGAACTAGTCTGTAACTGTCGTTCGGAATCAGTTTTGCGTGGCGTTAACTGAAACATGGATATCTGACTCATACGGAGTCTATTTTGGATCCACAAGTAGTCAAAACGTTTGTGACGACCAGGTGCTTCATAATGAGCACTCGACAAACGCATTTCGAGAACATACACAAAGTCCCAGCTATGGACCTAGTGCGTCATGATAACTGAGTTCTCTTGCATTTCCCTACAATTAATTAGATCTCATATGGAGATGTTTAGTGAAGTAGAATGGAAAAAATCGAATGCAAATACACAAGAACTAGTCTGTAACTGTCGTTCGGAATCAGTTTTGCGCAGTGTTAACTGAAACATGAATATCTGACTCATACGGAGTCCGTTTTGGCTCCACAAGTAGTTAAAACATTTATGACGACCAGATGCTTCAAAGGATTCTTTCACAGGGAACTTTTGGAGAACTTTTCTTAAGGAGTTTGTTCAGAAACTTGTATAGAAACTTTCTTAATTAGCACTCGACAAACGCATTTTGAGAACATACACAAAGTCCCAGCTATGGACCTAGTGCATCATCATAACCGAGGTCTCTTAAATTTCCCTACAAGTATTTGGATCTCATATGGAGATGTTTAGTGAAGTAGAATGGAAAAAATCGAGTGCAACTACACAGGAACTAGTCTGTAACTGTCGTTCGGAATCAGTTTTGCGCAGTGTTAACTGAAACATGGATATCTGACTCATACGGAGTCTGTTTTGGCTCCACAAGTAGTCAAAACATTTGTGACGACCAGATGCTTCAAAGGATTCTTTCACAGGGAAGTTTGGGAGAACTTTTCTTAAGGAGTTCGTTCAGAAACTTGTATAGAAACTTTCTTAATGAGCACTCGACAAACGCATTTCGAGAACATACACAAAGTCCCAGCTATGGACCTAGTGCATCATCATAACCGAGGTCCCTTGCATTTCCCTAAAAGTAATTGGATCTCATATGGAGATGTTTAGTGAATTAGAATGGAAAAATCGAATGCAACTACACAAGAACTAGTCTGTAACTGTCGTTCGGAATCAGTTTTGCGTTGTGTTAACTGAAACATGGATATCTGACTCATACGGAGTCCGTTTTGGCTCCACAAGTAGTCAAGACGTTTGTGACGACCAGATACTTGAAAGGATTCTATCACAGGGAACTTTTGGAGAACTTTTCTTAAGGACTTCGTTCAGAAACTTGTATAGAAACTTCCTTAATGAGCACTCGACAAACGCATTTCGAGAACATACACAAAGTCCCAGCTATGGACCTAGTGCATCATCATAACCGAGGTCCCTTGCATTTCCCTAAAAGTAATTGGATCTCATATGGAGATGTTTAGTGAAGTAGAATGGAAAAATCGAATGCAACTACACAAGAACTAGTCTGTAACTGTCGTTCAGAATCAGTTTTGCGCAGTGTTAACTGAAACATGGAAATCTGACTCATACGTAGTCTGTTTTGGCTCCATAAGTAGTCAAAATGTTTGTGACGACCAGGTGCTTCAAAGGATTCTTTCACAGGGAACTTTTGGAGAACTTTTCTTAAGGAGTTCGTTCAGAACCTTGTATAGAAACTTACTTGATGAGCACTCGACAAACGCATTTCGAGAACATACACAAAGTCCCAGCTATGGACCTAGTGCATCATCATAGCTGAGGTCTCTTGCATTTACCTACAAGTAATTGGATCTCATCTGGATATGTTTAGTGAAGTAGAATGGAAAAAATGGAATGCAACTACACAAGAACTAGTATGTAACTGTCGTTCGGAATCAGTTTTGCGCAGTGTTAACTGAAACATGGATATCTGACTCATACGGAGTCCGTTTTGGCTCCACAAGTAGTCAAACGTTTGTGACGACCAGATGCTTCAAAGGATTCTTTCACAGGGAACTTTTGGAGAACTTTTCTTAAGGAGTTCGGTCAGAAACTTGTATAGAAACTTACTAGATGAGCACTCGACAAACGAATTTCGAGAACATACACAAAGTCCCAGCTATGGACCTAGTGCATCATCATAACTGAGGTCTCTTGCATTTACCTACAAGTAATTGGATCTCATCTGGATATGATTAGTGAAGTAGAATGGAAAAAATCGAATGCAACTACACAAGAACTAGTCTGTAACTGTCATTCGTAATCAGTTTTGCATGGTGTTAACTGAAACATGGATATCTGACTCATACGGAGTCCGTTTTGGCTCCACAAGTAGTCAAAACGTTTGTGACGACCAGATGCTTCAAAGGATTCTTTCACAGGGAACTTTTGGACAACTTTTCTTAAGGAGTTTGGTCAGAAACTTGTATAGAAACTATCTTAATGAGCACTCGACAAACGCATTTCGAGAACATACACAAAGTCCCAGCTATGGACCTAGTGCATCATCATAACCGAGGTCTCTTGCATTTCCCTGCAAGTAATTGGATCTCATATGGAGATGTTTAGTGAAGTAGAATGGAAAAAATCGAGTGCAACTACACAAGAACTAGTCTGTAACTGTCGCTCGGAATCAGTTTTGCGTGGTGTTAACTGAAACATGGATATCTGACTCATACGGAGTCTATTTTGGATCCACAAGTAGTCAAAATGTTTGTGATGACCAGGTGCTTCATAATGAGCACTCGACAAACGCATTTCGAGAACATACACAAAGTCCCAGCTATGGACCTAGTGCGTCATGATAACTGAGTTCTCTTGCATTTCCCTACATTTAATTAGATCTCATATGGAGATGTTTAGTGAAGTAGAATGGAAAAAATCGAATGCAAATACACAAGAACTAGTCTGTAACTGTCGTTCGGAATCAGTTTTGCGCAGTGTTAACTGAAACATGAATATCTGACTCATACGGAGTCCGTTTTGGCTCCACAATTAGTCAAAACATTTATGACGACCAGATGCTTCAAAGGATTCTTTCACGGGGAACTTTTGGAGAACTTTTCTTAAGGAGTTTGTTCAGAAACTTGTATAGAAACTTTCTTAATTAGCACTCGACAAACGCATTTTGAGAACATACACAAAGTCCCAGCTATGGACCTAGTGCATCATCATAACCGAGGTCTCTTACATTTCCCTAAAAGTAATTGGATCTCATATGGAGATGTTTAGTGAAGTAGAATGGAAAAAATCGAGTGCAACTACACAGGAACTAGTCTGTAACTGTCGTTCGGAATCAGTTTTGCGCAGTGTTAACTGAAACATGGATATCTGACTCATACGGAGGCTGTTTTGGCTCCACAAGTAGTCAAAACATTTGTGACGACCAGATGCTTCAAAGGATTCTTTCACAGGGAAGTTTTGGAGAACTTTTCTTAAGGAGTTCGTTCAGAAACTTGTATAGAAACTTTCTTAATGAGCACTCGACAAACGCATTTCGAGAACATACACAAAGTCCCAGCTATGGACCTAGTGCATCATCATAACTGAGGTCTCTTGTATTTCCCTTCAAGTAATTGGATCTCATATGGAGATGTTTAGCGAAGTAGAATGGAAAAAATCGCATGCAACTACACAAGAACTAGTCTGTAACTGCCGTTCGGAATCAGTTTTGCGCAGTGTAAACTGAAACATGGATATCTGACTCATACAGAGTCTGTTTTGGCTCCACAAGTAGTCAAAACGTTTGTGACAACCAGATGCTTCAAAGGATTCTTTCAGAGGGAACTTTTGGACAACTTTTCTTAAGGAGTTCGGTCAGAAACTTGTATAGAAACTTTCTTAATGAGCACTCGACAAACGCATTTCGAGAACATACACAAAGTCCCAGCTATGGACCTAGTGCATCATCATAACCGAGGTCCCTTGCATTTCCCTAAAAGTAATTGGATCTCATATGGAGATGTTTAGTGAAGTAGAATGGAAAAATCGAATGCAACTACACAAGAACTAGTCTGTAACTGTCGTTCGGAATTAGTTTTGCGCAGTGTTAACTGAAACATGGATATCTGACTCATACGGAGTCCGTTTTGGCTCCACAAGTAGTCAAAACGTTTGTGACGACCAGATACTTGAAAGGATTCTTTCACAGGGAACTTTTGGAGAACTTTTCTTAAGGAGTTCGTTCAGAAACTTGTATAGAAACTTCCTTAATGAGCACTCGACAAACGCATTTCGAGAACATACACAAAGTCCCAGCTATGGACCAAGTGCATCATCATAACTGAGGTCTCTTGCATTTCCCTGCAAGTAATTGGATCTCATCTGATTATGTTTAGTGAAGTAGAATGGAAAAAATCGAATGCAACTACACAAGAACTAGTCTGTAACTGTCGTTCAGAATCAGTTTTGCGCAGTGTTAACTGAAACATGGATATCTGACTCATACATAGTCCGTTTTGGCTCCATAAGTAGTCAAAATGTTTGTGACGACCAGGTGCTTCGAAGGATTCTTTCACAGGGAACTTTTGGAGAACTTTTCTTAAGGAGTTCGTTCAGAACCTTGTATAGAAACTTACTTGATGAGCACTCGACAAACGCATTTCGAGAACATACACAAAGTCCCAGCTATGGACCTAGTGCATCATCATAACTGAGGTCTCTTGCATTATCTACAAGTAATTGGATCTCATCTGGATATGATTAGTGAAGTAGAATGGAAAAAATCGAATGCAACTACACAAGAACTAGTATGTAACTGTCGTTCGGAATCAGTTTTGCGCAGTGTTAACTGAAACATGGATATCTGACTCATACGGAGTCCGTTTTGGCTCCACAAGTAGTCAAAACGTTTGTGACGACCAGATGCTTCAAAGGATTCTTTCACAGGGAACTTTTGGACAACTTTTCTTAAGGAGTTCGGTCAGAAACTTGTATAGAAACTATCTTAATGAGCACTCGACAAACGCATTTCGAGAACATACACAAAGTCCCAGCTATGGACCTAGTGCATCATCATAACCGAGGTCTCTTGCATTTCCCTGCAAGTAATTGGATCTCATATGGAGATGTTTAGTGAAGTAGAATGGAAAAAATCGAGTGCAACTACACAAGAACTAGTCTGTAACTGTCGCTCGGAATCAGTTTTGCGTGGTGTTAACTGAAACATGGATATCTGACTCATACGGAGTCTATTTTGGATCCACAAGTAGTCAAAATGTTTGTGACGACCAGGTGCTTCATAATGAGCACTCGACAAACGCATTTCGAGAACATACACAAAGTCCCAGCTATGGACCTAGTGCGTCATGATAACTGAGTTCTCTTGCATTTCCCTACATTTAATTAGATCTCATATGGAGATGTTTAGTGAAGT
The DNA here is from genome assembly GCF_002575655.3 of Aegilops tauschii subsp. strangulata. Classification (NCBI taxonomy): domain Eukaryota; kingdom Viridiplantae; phylum Streptophyta; class Magnoliopsida; order Poales; family Poaceae; genus Aegilops; species Aegilops tauschii. Next base: position 100,295,203 of record NC_053035.3, on the reverse strand, counting down.
AGAATGGAAAAAATCGAATGCAAATACACAAGAACTAGTCTGTAACTGTCGTTCGGAATCAGTTTTGCGAAGTGTTAACTGAAACATGAATATCTGACTCATACGGAGTCCGTTTTGGCTCCACAAGTAGTCAAAACATTTATGACGACCAGATGCTTCAAAGGATTCTTTCACGGGGAACTTTTGGAGAACTTTTCTTAAGGAGTTTGTTCAAAAGCTTGTATAGAAACTTTCTTAATTAGCACTCCACAAACGCATTTTGAGAACATACACAAAGTCCCAACTATGGACCTAGTGCATCATCATAACCGAGGTCTCTTACATTTCCCTACAAGTAATTGGATCTCATATGGAGATGTTTAGTGAAGTAGAATGGAAAAAATCGAGTGCAACTACACGGGAACTAGTCTGTAACTGTCGTTCGGAATCAGTTTTGCGTGGTGTTAACTGAAACATGGATATCTGACTCATACGGACTCTGTTTTGGCTCCACAAGTAGTCAAAACATTTGTGACGACCAGATGCTTCAAAGGATTCTTTCACAGGGAAGTTTGGGAGAACTTTTCTTAAGGAGTTCGTTCAGAAACTTGTATAGAAACTTTCTTAATGAGCACTCGACAAACGCATTTCGAGAACATACACAAAGTCCCAGCTATGGACCTAGTGCATCATCATAACCGAGGTCCCTTGCATTTCCCTAAAAGTAATTGGATCTCATATGGAGATGTTTAGTGAAGTAGAATGGAAAAATCGAATGCAACTACACAAGAACTAGTCTGTAACTGTCGTTCGGAATCAGTTTTGCGCAGTGTAAACTGAAACATGGATATCTGACTCATACGGAGTCCGTTTTGGCTCCACAAGTAGTCAAAACGTTTGTGACGACCAGATGCTTCAAAGGATTCTTTCACAGGGAACTTTTGGATAACTTTTCTTAAGGAGTTCGGTCAGAAACTTGCATAGAAACTATCTTAATGAGCACTCGACAAACGCATTTCGAGAACATACACAAAGTCCCAGCTATGGACCTATTGCATCATCATAACCGAGGTCTCTTGCATTTCCCTGCAAGTAATTGGATCTCATATGGAGATGTTTAGTGAAGTAGAATGGAAAAAATCGAGTGCAACTACTAAAGAACTAGTCTGTAACTGTCGTTCGGAATCAGTTTTGCGTGGTGTTAACTGAAACATGGATATCTGACTCATACGGAGTCTATTTTGGATCCACAAGTAGTCAAAACGTTTGTGACGACCAGGTGCTTCATAATGAGCACTCGACAAACGCATTTCGAGAACATACACAAAGTCCCAGCTATGGACCTAGTGCGTCATGATAACTGAGTTCTCTTGCATTTCCCTACAATTAATTAGATCTCATATGGAGATGTTTAGTGAAGTAGAATGGAAAAAATCGAATGCAAATACACAAGAACTAGTCTGTAACTGTCGTTCGGAATCAGTTTTGCGCAGTGTTAACTGAAACATGAATATCTGACTCATACGGAGTCCGTTTTGGCTCCACAAGTAGTCAAAACATTTATGACGACCAGATGCTTCAAAGGATTCTTTCACAGGGAACTTTTGGAGAACTTTTCTTAAGGAGTTTGTTCAGAAACTTGTATAGAAACTTTCTTAATTAGCACTCGACAAACGCATTTTGAGAACATACACAAAGTCCCAGCTATGGACCTAGTGCATCATCATAACCGAGGTCTCTTACATTTCCCTACAAGTAATTGGATCTCATATGGAGATGTTTAGTGAAGTAGAATGGAAAAAATCGAGTGCAACTACACAGGAACTAGTCTGTAACTGTCGTTCGGAATCAGTTTTGCGCAGTGTTAACTGAAACATGGATATCTGACTCATACGGAGTCTGTTTTGGCTCCACAAGTAGTCAAAACATTTGTGACGACCAGATGCTTCAAAGGATTCTTTCACAAGGAAGTTTGGGAGAACTTTTCTTAAGTAGTTCATTCAGAAACTTGTATAGAAACTTTCTTAATGAGCACTCGACAAACGCATTTCGAGAACATACACAAAGTCCCAGCTATGGACCTAGTGCATCATCATAACCGAGGTCCCTTGCATTTCCCTAAAAGTAATTGGATCTCATATGGAGATGTTTAGTGAATTAGAATGGAAAAATCGAATGCAACTACACAAGAACTAGTCTGTAACTGTCGTTCGGAATCAGTTTTGCGTTGTGTTAACTGAAACATGGATATCTGACTCATACGGAGTCCGTTTTGGCTCCACAAGTAGTCAAGACGTTTGTGACGACCAGATACTTGAAAGGATTCTATCACAGGGAACTTTTGGAGAACTTTTCTTAAGGACTTCGTTCAGAAACTTGTATAGAAACTTCCTTAATGAGCACTCGACAAACGCATTTCGAGAACATACACAAAGTCCCAGCTATGGACCTAGTGCATCATCATAACTGAGGTCTCTTGCATTTCCCTGCAAGTAATTGGATCTCATCTGATTATGTTTAGTGAAGTAGAATGGAAAAAATCGAATGCAACTACACAAGAACTAGTCTGTAACTGTCGTTCAGAATCAGTTTTGCGCAGTGTTAACTGAAACATGGATATCTGACTCATACGTAGTCCGTTTTGGCTCCATAAGTAGTCAAAATGTTTGTGACGACCAGGTGCTTCAAAGGATTCTTTCACAGGGAACTTTTGGAGAACTTTTCTTAAGGAGTTCGTTCAGAACCTTGTATAGAAACTTACTTGATGAGCACTCGACAAACGCATTTCGAGAACATACACAAAGTCCCAGCTATGGACCTAGTGCATCATCATAGCTGAGGTCCCTTGCATTTACCTACAAGTAATTGGATCTCATCTGGATATGTTTAGTGAAGTAGAATGGAAAAAATCTAATGCAACTACACAAGAACTAGTATGTAACTGTCGTTCGGAATCAGTTTTGCGCAGTGTTAACTGAAACATGGATATCTGACTCATACGGAGTCCGTTTTGGCTCCACAAGTAGTCAAAACGTTTGTGACGACCAGATGCTTCAAAGGATTCTTTCACAGGGAACTTTTGGACAACTTTTCTTAAGGAGTTCGGTCAGAAACTTGTATAGAAACTATCTTAATGAGCACTCGACAAACGCATTTCGAGACCATCCACAAAGTCCCAGCTATGGACCTAGTGCATCATCATAACCGAGGTCTCTTGCATTTCCCTGCAAGTAATTGGATCTCATATGGAGATGTTTAGTGAAGTAGAATGGAAAAAATCGAGTGCAACTACACAAGAACTAGTCTGTAACTGTCGTTCGGAATCAGTTTTGCGTGGTGTTAACTGAAACATGGATATCTAACTCATACGGAGTCTAGTTTGGATCCACAAGTAGTCAAAACGTTTGTGATGACCAGGTGCTTCATAATGAGCACTCGACAAACGCATTTCGAGAACATACACAAAGTCCCAGCTATGGACCTAGTGCGTCATCATAACTGAGTTCTCCTGCATTTCCCTACAAGTAATTAGATCTCATATGGAGATGTTTAGTGAATTAGAATGGAAAAAATTGAATGCAACTACACAAGAACTAGTCTGTAACTGTCGTTCGGAATCAGTTTTGCGCAGTGTTAACTGAAACATGAATATCAGACTCATACGGAATCCGTTTTGGCTCCACAAGTAGTCAAAACATTTATGACGACCAGATGCTTCAAAGGATTCTTTCACAGGGAACTTTTGGAGAACTTTTCTTCAGGAGTTTGTTCAGAAACTTGTATAGAAACTTTCTTAATGAGCACTCGACAAACGCATTACGAGAACATACACAAAGTCCCAGCTATGGACCTAGTGCATCATCATAACCGAGGTCTCTTGCATTTCCCTGCAAGTAATTGGATCTCATATGGAGATGTTTAGTGAAGTAGAATGGAAAAAATCGAGTGCAACTACACAAGAACTAGTCTGTAACTGTCGCTCGGAATCAGTTTTGCGTGGTGTTAACTGAAACATGGATATCTGACTCATACGGAGTCTATTTTGGATCCACAAGTAGTCAAAATGTTTGTGACGACCAGGTGCTTCATAATGAGCACTCGACAAACGCATTTCGAGAACATACACAAAGTCCCAGCTATGGACCTAGTGCGTCATGATAACTGAGTTCTCTTGCATTTCCCTACATTTAATTAGATCGCATATGGAGATGTTTAGTGAAGTAGAATGGAAAAAATCGAATGCAAATACACAAGAACTAGTCTGTAACTGTCGTTCGGAATCAGTTTTGCGAAGTGTTAACTGAAACATGAATATCTGACTCATACGGAGTCCGTTTTGGCTCCACAAGTAGTCAAAACATTTATGACGACCAGATGCTTCAAAGGATTCTTTCACGGGGAACTTTTGGAGAACTTTTCTTAAGGAGTTTGTTCAAAAGCTTGTATAGAAACTTTCTTAGTTAGCACTCCACAAACGCATTTTGAGAACATACACAAAGTCCCAACTATGGACCTAGTGCATCATCATAACCGAGGTCTCTTACATTTCCCTACAAGTAATTGTATCTCATATGGAGATGTTTAGTGAAGTAGAATGGAAAAAATCGAGTGCAACTACACGGGAACTAGTCTGTAACTGTCGTTCGGAATCAGTTTTGCGTGGTGTTAACTGAAACATGGATATCTGACTCATACGGAGTCTGTTTTGGCTCCACAAGTAGTCAAAACATTTGTGACGACCAGATGCTTCAAAGGATTCTTTCACAGGGAAGTTTGGGAGAACTTTTCTTAAGGAGTTCGTTCAGAAACTTGTATAGAAACTTTCTTAATGAGCACTCGACAAACGCATTTCGAGAACATACACAAAGTCCCAGCTATGGACCTAGTGCATCATCATAACCGAGGTCCCTTGCATTTCCCTAAAAGTAATTGGATCTCATATGGAGATGTTTAGTGAAGTAGAATGGAAAAATCGAATGCAACTACACAAGAACTAGTCTGTAACTGTCGTTCGGAATCAGTTTTGCGCAGTGTTAACTGAAACATGGATATCTGACTCATACGGAGTCTGTATTGGCTCCACAAGTAGTCAAAACATTTGTGACGACCAGATGCTTCAAAGGATTCTTTCACAGGGAAGTTGGGGAGAACTTTTCTTAAGGAGTTCATTCAGAAACTTGTATAGAAACTTTCTTAATGAGCACTCGACAAACGCATTTCGAGAACATACACAAAGTCCCAGCTATGGACCTAGTGCATCATCATAACCGAGGTCCCTTGCATTTCCCTAAAAGTAATTGGATCTCATATGGAGATGTTTAGTGAATTAGAATGGAAAAATCGAATGCAACTACACAAGAACTAGTCTGTAACTGTCGTTCGGAATCAGTTTTGCGTTGTGTTAACTGAAACATGGATATCTGACTCATACGGAGTCCGTTTTGGCTCCACAAGTAGTCAAGACGTTTGTGACGACTAGATACTTGAAAGGATTCTATCACAGGGAACTTTTGGAGAACTTTTCTTAAGGACTTCGTTCAGAAACTTGTATAGAAACTTCCTTAATGAGCACTCGACCAACGCATTTCGAGAACATACACAAAGTCCCAGCTATGGACCTAGTGCATCATCATAACTGAGGTCTCTTGCATTTCCCTGCAAGTAATTGGATCTCATCTGATTATGTTTAGTGAAGTAGAATGGAAAAAATCGAATGCAACTACACAAGAACTAGTCTGTAACTGTCGTTCAGAATCAGTTTTGCGCAGTGTTAACTGAAACATGGATATCTGACTCATACGTAGTCCGTTTTGGCTCCATAAGTAGTCAAAATGTTTGTGACGACCAGGTGCTTCAAAGGATTCTTTCACAGGGAACTTTTGGAGAACTTTTCTTAAGGAGTTCGTTCAGAACCTTGTATAGAAACTTACTTGATGAGCACTCGACAAACGCATTTCGAGAACATACACAAAGTCCCAGCTATGGACCTAGTGCATCATCATAGCTGAGGTCCCTTGCATTTACCTACAAGTAATTGGATCTCATCTGGATATGTTTAGTGAAGTAGAATGGAAAAAATCTAATGCAACTACACAAGAACTAGTATGTAACTGTCGTTCGGAATCAGTTTTGCGCAGTGTTAACTGAAACATGGATATCTGACTCATACGGAGTCCGTTTTGGCTCCACAAGTAGTCAAAACGTTTGTGACGACCAGATGCTTCAAAGGATTCTTTCACAGGGAACTTTTGGACAACTTTTCTTAAGGAGTTCGGTCAGAAACTTGTATAGAAACTATCTTAATGAGCACTCGACAAACGCATTTCGAGACCATCCACAAAGTCCCAGCTATGGACCTAGTGCATCATCATAACCGAGGTCTCTTGCATTTCCCTGCAAGTAATTGGATCTCATATGGAGATGTTTAGTGAAGTAGAATGGAAAAAATCGAGTGCAACTACACAAGAACTAGTCTGTAACTGTCGTTCGGAATCAGTTTTGCGTGGTGTTAACTGAAACATGGATATCTAACTCATACGGAGTCTATTTTGGATCCACAAGTAGTCAAAACGTTTGTGATGACCAGGTGCTTCATAATGAGCACTCGACAAACGCATTTCGAGAACATACACAAAGTCCCAGCTATGGACCTAGTGCGTCATCATAACTGAGTTCTCTTGCATTTCCCTACAAGTAATTAGATCTCATATGGAGATGTTTAGTGAATTAGAATGGAAAAAATCGAATGCAACTACACAAGAACTAGTCTGTAACTGTCGTTCGGAATCAGTTTTGCGCAGTGTTAACTGAAACATGAATATCAGACTCATACGGAATCCGTTTTGGCTCCACAAGTAGTCAAAACATTTATGACGACCAGATGCTTCAAAGGATTCTTTTACAGGGAACTTTTGGAGAACTTTTCTTCAGGAGTTTGTTCAGAAACTTGTATAGAAACTTTCTTAATGAGCACTCGACAAACGCATTTCGAGAACATACACAAAGTCCCAGCTATGGACCTAGTGCATCATCATAACCGAGGTCTCTTGCATTTCCCTGCAAGTAATTGGATCTCATATGGAGATGTTTAGTGAAGTAGAATGGAAAAAATCGAGTGCAACTACACAAGAACTAGTCTGTAACTGTCGCTCGGAATCAGTTTTGCGTGGTGTTAACTGAAACATGGATATCTGACTCATACGGAGTCTATTTTGGATCCACAAGTAGTCAAAATGTTTGTGACGACCAGGTGCTTCATAATGAGCACTCGACAAACGCATTTCGAGAACATACACAAAGTCCCAGCTATGGACCTAGTGCGTCATGATAACTGAGTTCTCTTGCATTTCCCTACATTTAATTAGATCTCATATGGAGATGTTTAGTGAAGTAGAATGGAAAAAATCGAATGCAAATACACAAGAACTAGTCTGTAACTGTCGTTCGGAATCAGTTTTGCGCAGTGTTAACTGAAACATGAATATCTGACTCATACGGAGTCCGTTTTGGCTCCACAAGTAGTCAAAACATTTATGACGACCAGATGCTTCAAAGGATTCTTTCACGGGGAACTTTTGGAGAACTTTTCTTAAGGAGTTTGTTCAGAAACTTGTATAGAAACTTTCTTAATTAGCACTCCACAAACGCATTTTGAGAACATACACAAAGTCCCAGCTATGGACCTAGTGCATCATCTTAACCGAGGTCTCTTACATTTCCCTACAAGTAATTGGATCTCATATGGAGATGTTTAGTGAAGTAGAATGGAAAAATTCGAGTGCAACTACACGGGAACTAGTCTGTAACTGTCGTTCGGAATCAGTTTTGCGCAGTGTTAACTGAAACATGGATATCTGACTCATACGGAGTCTGTTTTGGCTCCACAAGTAGTCAAAACATTTGTGACGACCAGATGCTTCAAAGGATTCTTTCACAGGGAAGTTTGGGAGAACTTTTCTTAAGGAGTTCGTTCAGAAACTTGTATAGAAACTTTCTTAATGAGCACTCGACAAACGCATTTCGAGAACATACACAAAGTCCCAGCTATGGACCTAGTGCATCATCATAACCGAGGTCCCTTGCATTTCCCTAAAAGTAATTGGATCTCATATGGAGATGTTTAGTGAAGTAGAATGGAAAAATCGAATGCAACTACACAAGAACTAGTCTGTAACTGTCGTTCGGAATCAGTTTTGCGCAGTGTTAACTGAAACATGGATATCTGACTCATACGGAGTCCGTTTTGGCTCCACAAGTAGTCAAAACGTTTGTGACGACCAGATACTTGAAAGGATTCTTTGACAGGGAACTTTTGGAGAACTTTTCTTAAGGAGTTCGTTCAGAAACTTGTATAGAAACTTCCTTAATGAGCACTCGACAAACGCATTTCGAGAACATACATAAAGTCCCAGCTATGGACCTAGTGCATCATCATAACTGAGGTCTCTTGCATTTCCCTGCAAGTAATTGGATCTCATCTAATTATGTTTAGTGAAGTAGAATGGAAAAAATCGAATGCAACTACAGAAGAACTTGTCTGTAACTGTCGTTCAGAATTAGTTTTGCGCAGTGTTAACTGAAACATGGATATCTGACTCATACGTAGTCCGTTTTGGCTCCATAAGTAGTCAAAATGCTTGTGACGACCAGGTGCTTCAAAGGATTCTTTCACAGGGAACTTTTGGAGAACTTTTCTTAAGGAGTTCGTTCAGAACCTTGTATAGAAACTTACTTGATGAGCACTCGACAAACGCATTTCGAGAACATACACAAAGTCCCAGCTATGGACCTACTGCATCATCATAACTGAGGTCTCTTGCATTTACCTACAAGTAATTGGATCTCATCTGTATATGTTTAGCGAAGTAGAATGGAAAAAATCGAATGCAACTACACAAGAACTTGTATGTAACTGTCGTTCGGAATCAGTTTTGCGCAGTGTTAACTGAAACATGGATATCTGACTCATACGGAGTCCGTTTTGGCTCCACAAGTAGTCAAAACGTTTGTGACGACCAGATGCTTCAAAGGATTCTTTCACAGGGAACTTTTGGACAACTTTTTTCAAGGAGTTCGGTCAGAAACTTGCATAGAAACTATCTTAATGAGCACTCGACAAACGCATTTCGAGAACATACACAAAGTCCCAGCTATGGACCTAGTGCATCATCATAACCGAGGTCTCTTGCATTTCCCTGCAAGTAATTGGATCTCATATGGAGATGTTTAGTGAAGTAGAATGGAAAAAATCGAGTGCAACTACACAAGAACTAGTCTGTAACTGTCGCTCGGAATCAGTTTTGCGTGGTGTTAACTGAAACATGGATATCTGACTCATACGGAGTCTATTTTGGATCCACAAGTAGTCAAAATGTTTGTGATGACCAGGTGCTTCATAATGAGCACTCGACAAATGCATTTCGAGAACATACACAAAGTCGCAGCTATGGACCTAGTGCGTCATGATAACTGAGTTCTCTTGCATTTCCCTACATTTAATTAGATCTCATATGGAGATGTTTAGTGAAGTAGAATGGAAAAAATCGAATGCAAATACAGAAGAACTAGTCTGTAACTGTCGTTCGGAATCAGTTTTGCGCAGTGTTAACTGAAACATGAATATCTGACTCATACGGAGTCCGTTTTGGCTCCACAAGTAGTCAAAACATTTATGACGACCAGATGCTTCAAAGGATTCTTTCACGGGGAACTTTTGGAGAACTTTTCTTAAGGAGTTTGTTCAAAAACTTGTATAGAAACTTTCTTAATTAGCACTCCACAAACGCATTTTGAGAACATACACAAAGTCCCAGCTATGGACCTAGTGCATCATCATAACCGAGGTCTCTTACATTTCCCTACAAGTAATTGGATCTCATATGGAGATGTTTAGTGAAGTAGAATGGAAAAAATCGAGTGCAACTACACGGGAACTAGTCTGTAACTGTCGTTCGGAATCAGTTTTGCGCAGTGTTAACTGAAACATGGATATCTGACTCATACGGAGTCTGTTTTGGCTCCACAAGTAGTCAAAACATTTGTGACGACCAGATGCTTCAAAGGATTCTTTCACAGGGAAGTTTGGGAGAACTTTTCTTAAGGAGTTCGTTCAGAAATTTGTATAGAAACTTTCTTAATGAGCACCCGACAAATGCATTTCGAGAACATACACAAAGTCCCAGCTATGGACCTAGTGCATCATCATAACCGAGGTCCCTTGCATTTCCCTAAAAGTAATTGGATCTCATATGGAGATGTTTAGTGAAGTAGAATGGAAAAATCAAATGCAACTACACAAGAACTAGTCTGTAACTGTCGTTCGGAATCAGTTTTGCGCAGTGTAAACTGAAACATGGATATCTGACTCATACGGAGTCCGTTTTGGCTCCACAAGTAGTCAAAACGTTTGTGACGACCAGATACTTGAAAGGATTCTTTGACAGGGAACTTTTGGAGAACTTTTCTTAAGGAGTTCGTTCAGAAACTTGTATAGAAACTTCCTTAATGAGCACTCGACAAACGCATTTCGAGAACATACATAAAGTCCCAGCTATGGACCTAGTGCATCATCATAACTGAGGTCTCTTGCATTTCCCTGCAAGTAATTGGATCTCATCTGATTATGTTTAGTGAAGTAGAATGGAAAAAATCGAATGCAACTACAGAAGAACTAGTCTGTAACTGTCGTTCAGAATTAGTTTTGCGCAGTGTTAACTGAAACATGGATATCTGACTCATACGTAGTCCGTTTTGGCTCCAAAAGTAGTCAAAATGTTTGTGACGACCAGGTGCTTCAAAGGATTCTTTCACAGGGAACTTTTGGAGAACTTTTCTTAAGGAGTTCGTTCAGAACCTTGTATAGAAACTTACTTGATGAGCACTCGACAAACGCATTTCGAGAACATACACAAAGTCCCAGCTATGGACCTAGTGCATCATCATAATTGAGGTCTCTTGCATTTACCTACAAGTAATTGGATCTCATCTGGATATGTTTAGTGAAGTAGAATGGAAAAAATCGAATGCAACTACACAAGAACTAGTATGTAACTGTCGTTCGGAATCAGTTTTGCGCAGTGTTAACTGAAACATGGATATCTGACTCATACGGAGTCCGTTTTGGCTCCACAAGTAGTCAAAACGTTTGTGACGACCAGATGCTTCAAAGGATTCTTTCACAGGGAACTTTTGGACAACTTTTCTTAAGGAGTTCGGTCAGAAACTTGTATAGAAACTATCTTAATGAGCACTCGACAAACGCATTTCGAGACCATACACAAAGTCCCAGCTATGGACCTAGTGCATCATCATAACCGAGGTCTCTTGCATTTCCCTGCAAGTAATTGGATCTCATATGGAGATGTTTAGTGAAGTAGAATGGAAAAAATCGAGTGCAACTACACAAGAACTAGTCTGTAACTGTCGTTCGGAATCAGTTTTGCGTGGTGTTAACTGAAACATGGATATCTGACTCATACGGAGTCTATTTTGGATCCACAAGTAGTCAAAATGTTTGTGATGACCAGGTGCTTCATAATGAGCACTCGACAAATGCATTTCGAGAACATACACAAAGTCCCAGCTATGGACCTAGTGCGTCATCATAACTGAGTTCTCTTGCATTTCCCTACAAGTAATTAGATCTCATATGGAGATGTTTAGTGAATTAGAATGGAAAAAATCGAATGCAACTACACAAGAACTAGTCTGTAACTGTCGTTCGGAATCAGTTTTGCGCAGTGTTAACTGAAACATGAATATCAGACTCATACGGAATGCGTTTTGGCTCCACAAGTAGTCAAAACATTTATGACGACCAGATGCTTCAAAGGATTCTTTCACAGGGAACTTTTGGAGAACTTTTCTTCAGGAGTTTGTTCAGAAACTTGTATAGAAACTTTCTTAATTAGCACTCGACAAAATCATTTCGAGAACATACACAAAGTCCCAGCTATGGACCTAGTGCATCATCATAACCGAGGTCTCTTGCATTTCCCTGCAAGTAAATGGATCTCATATGGAGATGTTTAGTGAAGTAGAATGGAAAAAATCGAGTGCAACTACACAAGAACTAGCCTGTAACTGTCGTTCGGAATCAGTTTTGCGTGGTGTTAACTGAAACATGGATATCTGACTCATACGGAGTCTATTTTGGATCCACAAGTAGTCAAAACGTTTGTGACGACCAGGTGCTTCATAATGAGCACTCGACAAACGCATTTCGAGAACATACACAAAGTCCCAGCTATGGACCTAGTGCGTCATGATAACTGAGTTCTCTTGCATTTCCCTACAATTAATTAGATCTCATATGGAGATGTTTAGTGAAGTAGAATGGAAAAAATCGAATGCAAATACACAAGAACTAGTCTGTAACTGTCGTTCGGAATCAGTTTTGCGTAGTGTTAACTGAAACATGAATATCTGACTCATACGGAGTCCGTTTTGGCTCCACAAGTAGTCAAAACATTTATGACGACCAGATGCTTCAAAGGATTCTTTCACAGGGAACTTTTGGAGAACTTTTCTTAAGGAGTTTGTTCAGAAACTTGTATAGAAACTTTCTTAATTAGCACTCGACAAACGCATTTTGAGAACATACACAAAGTCCCAGCTATGGACCTAGTGCATCATCATAACCGAGGTCTCTTACATTTCCCTACAAGTAATTGGATCTCATATGGAGATGTTTAGTGAAGTAGAATGGAAAAAATCGAGAGTAACTACACGGGAACTAGTATGTAACTGTCGTTCGGAATCAGTTTTGCGCAGTGTTAACTGAAACATGGATATCTGACTCATACGGAGTCTGTTTTGGCTCCACAAGTAGTCAAAACATTTGTGACGACCAGATGCTTCAAAGGATTCTTTCACAGGGAAGTTTGGGAGAACTTTTCTGAAGGAGTTCGTTCAGAAACTTGTATAGAAACTTTCTTAATGAGCACTCGACAAACGCATTTCGAGAACATACACAAAGTCCCAGCTATGGACCTAGTGCATCATCATAACCGAGGTCCCTTGCATTTCCCTAAAAGTAATTGGATCTCATATTGAGATGTTTAGTGAATTAGAATGGAAAAATCAAATGCAACTACACAAGAACTAGTCTGTAACTGTCGTTCGGAATCAGTTTTGCGTGGTGTTAACTGAAACATGGATATCTGACTCATACGGAGTCTATTTTGGATCCACAAGTAGTCAAAACGTTTGTGATGACCAGGTGCTTCATAATGAGCACTCGACAAATGCATTTCGAGAACATACACAAAGTCCCAGCTATGGACCTAGTGCGTCATCATAACTGAGTTCTCTTGCATTTCCCTACAAGTAATTAGATCTCATATGGAGATGTTTAGTGAATTAGAATGGAAAAAATCGAATGCAACTACACAAGAACTAGTCTGTAACTGTCGTTCGGAATCAGTTTTGCGCAGTGTTAACTGAAACATGAATATCAGACTCATACGAAATCCGTTTTGGCTCCACAAGTAGTCAAAACATTTATGACGACCAGATGCTTCAAAGGATTCTTTCACAGGGAACTTTTGGAGAACTTTTCTTCAGGAGTTTGTTCAGAAACTTGTATAGAAACTTTCTTAATTAGCACTCGACAAACGCATTTCGAGAACATACACAAAGTCCCAGCTATGGACCTAGTGCATCATCATAACCGAGGTCTCTTGCATTTCCCTGCAAGTAATTGGATCTCATATGGAGATGTTTAGTGAAGTAGAATGGAAAAAATCGAGTGCAACTACACAAGAACTACCCTGTAACTGTCGTTCGGAATCAGTTTTGCGTGGTGTTAACTGAAACATGGATATCTGACTCATACGGAGTCTATTTTGGATCCACAAGTAGTCAAAACGTTTGTGACGACCAGGTGCTTCATAATGAGCACTCGACAAACGCATTTCGAGAACATACACAAAGTCCCAGCTATGGACCTAGTGCGTCATGATAACTGAGTTCTCTTGCATTTCCCTACAATTAATTAGATCTCATATGGAGATGTTTAGTGAAGTAGAATGGAAAAAATCGAATGCAAATACACAAGAACTAGTCTGTAACTGTCGTTCGGAATCAGTTTTGCGCAGTGTTAACTGAAACATGAATATCTGACTCATACGGAGTCCGTTTTGGCTCCACAAGTAGTCAAAACATTTATGACGACCAGATGCTTCAAAGGATTCTTTCACAGGGAACTTTTGGAGAACTTTTCTTAAGGAGTTTGTTCAGAAACTTGTATAGAAACTTTCTTAATTAGCACTCGACAAACGCATTTTGAGAACATACACAAAGTCCCAGCTATGGACCTAGTGCATCATCATAACCGAGGTCTCTTACATTTCCCTACAAGTAACTGGATCTCATATGGAGATGTTTAGTGAAGTAGAATGGAAAAAATCGAGTGCAACTACACGGGAACTAGTCTGTAACTGTCGTTCGGAATCAGTTTTGCGCAGTGTTAACTGAAACATGGATATCTGACTCATACGGAGTCTGTTTTGGCTCCACAAGTAGTCAAAACATTTGTGACGACCAGATGCTTCAAAGGATTCTTTCACAGGGAAGTTTGGGAGAACTTTTCTGACGGAGTTCGTTCAGAAACTTGTATAGAAACTTTCTTAATGAGCACTCGACAAACGCATTTCGAGAACATACACAAAGTCCCAGCTATGGACCTAGTGCATCATCATAACCGAGGTCCCTTGCATTTCCCTAAAAGTAATTGGATCTCATATTGAGATGTTTAGTGAATTAGAATGGAAAAATCGAATGCAACTACACAAGAACTAGTCTGTAACTGTCGTTCGGAATCAGTTTTGCGTTGTGTTAACTGAAACATGGATATCTGACTCATACGGAGTCCGTTTTGGCTCCACAAGTAGTCAAGACGTTTGTGACGACCAGATACTTGAAAGGATTCTATCACAGGGAACTTTTGGAGAACTTTTCTTAAGGACTTCGTTCAGAAACTTGTATAGAAACTTCCTTAATAAGCACTCGACAGACGCATTTCGAGAACATACACAAAGTCCCAGCTATGGACCTAGTGCATCATCATAACTGAGGTCCCTTGCATTTCCCTGCAAGTAATTGGATCTCATCTGATTATGTTTAGTGAAGTAGAATGGAAAAAATCGAATGCAACTACACAAGAACTAGTCTGTAACTGTCGTTCAGAATCAGTTTTGCGAAGTGTTAACTGAAACATGGATATCTGACTCATACGTAGTCCGTTTTGGCTCCATAAGTAGTCAAAATGTTTGTGACGACCAGGTGCTTCAAAGGATTCTTTCACAGGGAACTTTTGGAGAACTTTTCTTAAGGAGTTCGTTCAGAACCTTGTATAGAAACTTACTTGATGAGCACTCGACAAACGCATTTCGAGAACATACACAAAGTCCCAGCTATGGACCTAGTGCATCATCATAACTGAGGTCTCTTGCATTTACATACAAGTAATTGGATCTCATCTGGATATGTTTAGTGAAGTAGAATGGAAAAAATCGAATGCAACTACACAAGAACTAGTATGTAACTGTCGTTCGGAATCAGTTTTGCGCAGTGTTAACTGAAACATGGATATCTGACTCATACGGAGTCCGTTTTGGCTCCACAAGTAGTCAAAACGTTTGTGACGACTAGATGCTTCAAAGAATTCTTTCACAGGGAACTTTTGGACAACTTTTCTTAAGGAGTTCGATCAGAAACTTGTATAGAAACTATCTTAATGAGCACTCGACAAACGCATTTCGAGACCATACACAAAGTCCCAGCTATGGACCTAGTGCATCATCATAACCGAGGTCTCTTGCATTTCCCTGCAAGTAATTGGATCTCATATGGAGATGTTTAGTGAAGTAGAATGGAAAAAATCGAGTGCAACTACACAAGAACTAGTCTGTAACTGTCGTTCGGAATCAGTTTTGCGTGGTGTTAACTGAAACATGGATATCTGACTCATACGGAGTCTATTTTGGATCCACAAGTAGTCAAAACGTTTGTGATGACCAGGTGCTTCATAATGAGCACTCGACAAACGCATTTCGAGAACATACACAAAGTCCCAGCTATGGACCTAGTGCGTCATCATAACTGAGTTCTCTTGCATTTCCCTACAAGTAATTAGATCTCATATGGAGATGTTTAGTGAAGTAGAATGGAAAAAATCAAATGCAACTACACAAGAACTAGTCTGTAACTGTGGTTCGGAATTAGTTTTGCGCAGTGTTAACTGAAACATGAATATCAGACTCATACGGAATCCGGTTTGGCTCCACAAGTAGTCAAAACATTTATGACGACCAGATGCTTCAAAGGATTCTTTCATAGGGAACTTTTGGAGAACTTTTCTTAAGGAGTTTGTTCAGAAACTTGTATAGAAACTTTCTTAATTAGCACTCGACAAACGCATTTTGAGAACATACACAAAGTCCCAGCTATGGACCTAGTGCATCATCATAACCGAGGTCTCTTACATTTCCCTACAAGTAATTGGATCTCATATGGAGATGTTTAGTGAAGTAGAATGGAAAAAATCGAGTGCAACTACAGAGGAACTAGTCTGTAACTGTCGTTCGGAATCAGTTTTGCGCAGTGTTAACTGAAACATGGATATCTGACTCATACGGAGTCTGTTTTGGCTCCACAAGTAGTCAAAACATTTGTGACGACCAGATGCTTCAAAGGATTCTTTCACAGGGAACTTTTGGAGAACTTTTCTTCAGGAGTTTGTTCAGAAACTTGTATAGAAACTTTCTTAATGAGCACTCGACAAACGCATTTCGAGAACATACACAAAGTCCCAGCTATGGACCTAGTGCATCATCATAACTGAGGTCTCTTGTATTTCCCTACAAGTAATTGGATGTCATATGGAGATGTTTAGCGAAGTAGAATGGAAAAAATCGAATGCAACTACACAAGAACTAGTCTGTAACTGTCGTTCGGAATCAGTTTTGCGCAGTGTTAACTGAAACATGAATATCAGACTCATACGGAATCCGTTTTGGCTCCACAAGTAGTCAAAACATTTATGACGACCAGATGCTTCAAAGGATTCTTTCACAGGGAACTTTTGGAGAACTTTTCTTCAGGAGTTTGTTCAGAAACTTGTATAGAAACTTTCTTAATTAGCGCTCGACAAACGCATTTTGAGAACATACACAAAGTCCCAGCTATGGACCTAGTGCATCATCATAACCGAGGTCTCTTACATTTCCCTACAAGTAATTGGATCTCATATGGAGATGTTTAGTGAAGTAGAATGGTAAAAATCGAGTGCAACTACACAAGAACTAGTCTGTAACTGTCGTTCGGAATCAGTTTTGCGCAGTGTTAACTGAAACATGGATATCTGACTCATACGGAGTCTGTTTTGGCTCCACAAGTAGTCAAAACATTTGTGACGACCAGATGCTTCAAAGGATTCTTTCACAGGGAACTTTTGGAGAACTTTTCTTAAGGAGTTCGTTCAGAAACTTGTATAGAAACTTTCTTAATGAGCACTCGACAAACGCATTTCGAGAACATACACAAAGTCGCAGCTATGGACCTAGTGCATCATCATAACTGAGGTCTCTTGTATTTCCCTACAAGTAATTGGATCTCATATGGAGATGTTTAGCGAAGTAGATTGGAAAAAATCGAATGCAACTACACAAGAACTAGTCTGTAACTGTCGTTCGGAATCAGTTTTGCGCAGTGTAAACTGAAACATGGATATCTGACTCTTACGGAGTCCGTTTTGGCTCCACAAGTAGTCAAAATGTTTTTGACAACCAGATGCTTCAAAGGATTCTTTCACAGGGAACTTTTGGAGAACTTTTCTTAAGGAGTTCGTTCAGAACCTTGTATAGAAACTTACTTGATGAGCACTCGACAAACGCATTTCGAGAACATACACAAAGTCCCAGCTATGGACCTAGTGCATCATCATAACTGAGGTCTCTTGCATTTACCTACAAGTAATTGGATCTCATCTGTATATGTTTAGTGAAGTAGAATGGAAAAAAATCGAATGCAACTACACAAGAACTAGTATGTAACTGTCGTTCGGAATCAGTTTTGCGCAGTGTTAACTGAAACATGGATATCTGACTCATACGGAGTCCGTTTTGGCTCCACAAGTAGTCAAAACGTTTGTGACGACCAGATGCTTCAAAGTATTCTTTCACAGGGATCTTTTGGACAACTTTTCTTAAGGAGTTCGGTCAGAAACTTGTATAGAAACTATCTTAATGAGCACTCGACAAATGCATTTCGAGAACATACACAAAGTCCCAGCTATGGACCTAGTGCATCATCATAACCGAGGTCTCTTGCATTTCCCTGCAAGTAATTGGATCTCATATGGAGATGTTTAGTGTAGTAGAATGGAAAAAATCGAGTGCAACTACACAAGAACTAGTCTGTAACTGTCGTTCGGAATCAGTTTTGCGTGGTGTTAACTGAAACATGGATATCTGACTCATACGGAGTCCATTTTGGATCCACAAGTACTCAAAACGTATGTGACGACCAGGTGCTTCATAATGAGCACTCGACAAACGCATTTCGAGAACATACACAAAGTCCCAGCTATGGACCTAGTGCGTCATCATAACTGAGTTCTCTTGCATTTCCCTACAAGTAATTAGATCTCATATGGAGATGTTTAGTGAAGTAGAATGGAAAAAATCGAATGCAACTACACAAGAACTAGTCTGTAACTATCGTTCGGAATTAGTTTTGCGCAGTGTTAACTGAAACATGAATATCAGACTCATACGGAATCCGGTTTGGCTCCACAAGTAGTCAAAACATTTATGACGACCAGATGCTTCAAAGGATTCTTTCACAGGGAACTTTTGGAGAACTTTTCTTAAGGAGTTTGTTCAGAAACTTGTATAGAAACTTTCTTAATTAGCACTAGACAAACGCATTTTGAGAACATACACAAAGTCCCAGCTATGGACCTAGTGCATCATCATAACCGAGGTCTCTTACATTTCCCTACAAGTAATTGGATCTCATATGGAGATGTTTAGTGAAGTAGAATGGAAAAAATCGAGTGCAACTACACAGGAACTAGTCTGTAACTGTCGTTCGGAATTAGTTTTTGCGCAGTGTTAACTGAAACATGGATATCTGATTCATACGGAGTCTGTTCTGGCTCCACAAGTAGTCAAAACATTTGTGACGACCAGATGCTTCAAAGGATTCTTTCACAGGGAACTTTTGGAGAACTTTTCTTAAGGAGTTCGTTCAGAAACTTGTATAGAAACTTTCTTAATGAGCACTCGACAAACGCATTTCGAGAACATACACAAAGTCCCAGCTATGGACCTAGTGCATCATCATAACTGATGTCTCTTGTATTTACCTACAATAATTGGATCTCATATGGAGATGTTTAGCGAAGTAGAATGGAAAAAATCGAATGCAACTACACAAGAACTAGTCTGTAACTGTCGTTCGGAATCAGTTTTGCGCAGTGTAAACTGAAACATGGATATCTGACTCATACGGAGTCCGTTTTGGCTCCACAAGTAGTCAAAACGTTTGTGACAACCCGATGCTTCAAAGGATTCTTTCACAGGGAACTTTTGGACAACTTTTCTTAAGGAGTTCGGTCAGAAACTTGTATAGAAACTTTCTTAATGAGCACTCGACAAACGCATTTCGAGAACATACACAAAGTCCCAGCTATGGACCTACTGCATCATCATAACCGAGGTCTCTTACATTTCCCTACAAGTAATTGGATCTCATATGGAGATGTTTAGTGAAGTAGAATGGAAAAAATCGAGTGCAACTACACAGGAACTAGTCTGTAACTGTCGTTCGGAATTAGTTTTGCGCAGTGTTAACTGAAACATGGATATCTGACTCATACGGAGTCTGTTTTGGCTCCACAAGTAGTCAAAACATTTGTGACGACCAGATGCTTCAAAGGATTCTTTCACAGGGAACTTTTGGAGAACTTTTCTTAAGGAGTTCGTTCAGAAACTTGTATAGAAACTTTCTCAATGAGCACTCGACAAACGCATTTCGAGAACATACACAAAGCACCAGCTATGGACCTAGTGCATCATCATAACTGAGGTCTCGTGCATTTCCCTACAAGTAATTGGATCTCATCTGGATATGTTTAGTGAAGTAGAATGGAAAAAATCGATTGCAACTACACAAGAACTAGTCTGTAACTGTCGTTCGGAATCAGTTTTGCGCAGTGTTAACTGAAACATGGATATCTAACTCATACATAGTCCGTTTTGGCTCCATAAGTAGTCAAAATGTTTATGACAACCAGGTGCTTCAAAGGATTCTTTCACAGGGAACTTTTGGAGAACTTTTCTTAAGGAGTTCGTTCAGAAACTTGCATAGAAACTTTTTAATGAGCACTCGACAAACGCATTTCGAGAACATACACAAAGTACCAGCTATGGACCTAGTGCATCATCATAACTGAGGTCTCGTGCATTTCCCTACAAGTAATTGGATCTCATCTGGATATGTTTAGTGAAGTAGAATGGAAAAAATCGAATGCAACTACACAAGAACTAGTCAGTAACTGTCGTTCGGAATCAGTTTTGCGCAGTGTTAACTGAAACATGGATATGTGACTCATACGTAGTCCGTTTTGGCTCCATAAGTAGTCAAAATGTTTGTGACAACCAGGTGCTTCAAAGGATTCTTTCACAGGGAACTTTTGGAGAACTTTTCTTAAGGAGTTCGTTCAGAAACTTGCATAGAAACTTTCTTAATGAGCACTCGACAAACGCATTTCGAGAACATACACAAAGTCCCAGCTATGGACTTAGTGCATCATCATAACTGAGGTCTCTTGAATTTCCCTACAAGTAATTGGATCTCATCTAGATGTGTTTAGTGAAGTAGAATGGAAAAAATCGAATGCAACTACACAAGAACTAGTCTGTAACTCTCGTTCGGAATCAGTTCTGCCCAGTGTTAACTGAAACATGGATATCTGACTCATACGGAGTCCGTTTTGGCTCCACAAGTAGTCAAAACGTTTGTGACGACCAGATGCTTCAAAGGATTATTTCACAGGGAACTGTTGGAGAACATTTCTTGAGGAGTTCGTTCATAAACTTGTATAGAAACTTTCTTAATGAGCACTCGACAAATTCATTTCGAGAACATACACAAAGTCCAAGCTATGGACCTAGTGCATCATGACAACTGAGGTATCTTGCATTTCCCTACAAATAACTGGATCTAATATGGAGATGTTTAGTGAAGTAGAATGGAAAAAAATGGAATGCAACTACTCAAGAACTAGTCTGTAACTGTCGTTCGGAATCAGTTTTGCGCAGTGTTAACTGAAACATGGATATCTGACTCATACGCCGTCCGTTTTGGCTCCATAAGTAGTCAAAATGTTTGTGACGACCAGGTGCTTCAAAGGATTCTTTCACAGGGAACTTTTGGAGAAATTTTCTTAAGGAGTTCGTTCAGAACCTTGTATAGAAACTTTCTTGATGAGCATTCGACAAACGCATTTCGAGAACATACACAAAGTCCCAGCTATGGACCTAGTGCATCATCATAACTGAGGTCTCTTGCATTTCCCTACAAGTAATTGGACCTCATATGGAGATGTTTAGTGAAGTAGAATGGAAAAATCGAATGCAACTACACAAGACCTAGTCTGTAACTGTCGTTCGGAATCAGTTTTGCGCAATGTTAACTGAAACATGGATATCTGACTCATACGGAGTCCGTTTTGGCTCCACAAGTAGTCAAAACGTTTGTGACGACCAGATGCTTCAAAGGATTCTTTCACAGGGAACTTTTGGACAACTTTTCTTAAGGAGTTCGGACAGAAACTTGTATAGAAACTATCTTAATGAGCACTCGACAAACGCATTTCGAGAACATACACAAAGTCCCAGCTATGGACCTAGTGCATCATCATAACCGAGGTCTCTTGCATTTCCCTGCAAGTAATTGGATCTCATATGGAGATGTTTAGTGAAGTAGAATGGAAAAAATCGAGTGCAACTACACAAGAACTAGTCTGTAACTGTCGTTCGGAATCAGTTTTGCGTGGTGTTAATTGAAACATGGATATCTGACTCATACGGAGTCTATTTTGGATCCACAAGTAGTCAAAACGTTTGTGACGACCAGGTGCTTCATAATGAGCACTCGACAAACGCATTTCGAGAACATACACAAAGTCCCAGCTATGGACCTAGTGCATCATCATAACCGAGGTCCCTTGCATTTCCCTAAAAGTAATTGGATCTCATATGGAGATGTTTAGTGAAGTAGAATGGAAAAAAAATCGAATGCAACTACACAAGAACTAGTCTGTAACTGTCGTTCGGAATCAGTTTTGCGCAGTGTTAACTGAAACATGGATATCTGACTCATACGCAGTCCGTTTTGGTTCCATAAGTAGTCAAAATGTTTGTGACGACCAGGTGCTTCAAAGGATTCTTTCAGAGGGAACTTTTGGAGAAATTTTCTTAAGGAGTTCGTTCAGAACCTTGTATAGAAACTTTATTGATGAGCACTCGACAAACGCATTTCGAGAACATACACAAAGTCCAAGCTATGGACCTAGTGCATCATCATAACTGAGGTCTCTTGCATTTCCCTACAAGTAATTGGACCTCATATGGAGAAGTTTAGTGAAGTAGAATGGAAAAAATCGAATGCAACTACACAAGAACTAGTATGTAACTGTCGTTCGGAATCAGTTTTGCGCAGTGTAAACTGAAACATGGATATCTGACTCATACGGAGTCCGTTTTGACTCCACAAGTAGTCAAAACGTTTGTGACCACCAGGTACTTCAAAGGATTCTTTCACAGGGAACTTTTGGAGAACTTTTCTTAAGGAGTTCGTTCAGAAACTTGTATAGAAACTTTCTTAATGAGCACTCGACAAACGCATTTCGAGAACATACACAAAGTCCCAGCTATGGACCTAGTGCATCATCATAACTGAGGTCTCTTGTATTTCCCTACAAGTAATTTGATCTCATATGGAGATGTTTAGCGAAGTAGAATGGAAAAAATCGAATGCAACTACACAAGAACTAGTCTGTAACTCCCGTTCGGAATCAGTTTTGCGCAGTGTTAACTGAAACATGGATATCTGACTCATACAGAGTCCGTTTTGGCTCCACAAGTAGTCAAAATGTTTCTGACAACCAGATGCTTCAAAGGATTCTTTCACAGGGAACTTTTGGACAACTTTTCTTAAGGAGTTCGTTCAGAACCTTGTATAGAAACTTTCTTAATGAGCACTCGACAAACGCATTTCGAGAACATACACAAAGTCCCAGCTATGGACCTAGTGCATCATCATAACCGAGGTCCCTTGCATTTCCCTAAAAGTAATTGGATCTCATATGGAGATGTTTAGTGAAGTAGAATGGAAAAATCGAATGCAACTACACAAGAACTAGTCTGTAACTGTCGTTCGGAATCAGTTTTGCGTTGTGTTAACTGAAGCATGGATATCTGACTCATACGGAGTCCGTTTTGGCTCCACAAGTAGTCAAGACGTTTGTGACGACCAGATACTTGAAAGGATTCTATCACAGGGAACTTTTGGAGAACTTTTCTTAAGGACTTCGTTCAGAAACTTGTATAGAAACTTCCTTAATGAGAACTCGACAAACGCATTTCGAGAACATACACAAAGTACCAGCTATGGACCTAGTGCATCATCATAACTGAGGTCTCGTGCATTTCCCTACAAGTAATTGGATCTCATCTGATTATGTTTAGTGAAGTAGAATGGAAAAAATCGAATGCAACTACACAAGAACTAGTCTGTAACTGTCGTTCAGAATCAGTTTTGCGCAGTGTTAACTGAAACCTGGATATCTGACTCATACGTAGTCCGTTTTGGCTCCATAAGTAGTCAAAATGTTTGTGACGACCAGGTGCTTCAAAGGATTCTTTCACAGGGAACTTTTGGAGAACTTTTCTTAAGGAGTTCGTTCAGAACCTTGTATAGAAACTTACTTGATGAGCACTCGACAAACGCATTTCGAGAACATACACAAAGTCCCAGCTATAGACCTAGTGCATCATCATCACTGAGGTCTCTTGTATTTCCCTACAAGTAATTGGATCTCATATGGAGATGTTTAGCGAAGTAGAATGGAAAAAATCGAATGCAACTACACAAGAACTAGTCTGTAACTGTCGTTCGGAATCAGTTTTGCGCAGTGTAAACTGAAACATCGATATCTGACTCATACGGAGTCCGTTTTGGCTCCACAAGTAGTCAAAACGTTTGTGACAACCAGATGCTTCAAAGTATTCTTTCACAGGGAACTTTTGGACAACTTTTCTTAAGGAGTTCGGTCAGAAACTTGTATAGAAACTTTCTTAATGAGCACTCGACAAACGCATTTCGAGAACATACACAAAGTCCCAGCTATGGACCTAGTGCGTCATCATAACTGAGTTCTCTTGCATTTCCCTACAAGTAATTGGATCTCATCTAGATATGTTTAGTGAAGTAGAATGGAAAAAATCGAATGCAACTACACAAGAACTAGTCTGTAACTGTCGTTCGGAATCAGTTTTGCGCAGTGTTAACTGAAACATGAATATCAGACTCATACGGAATCCGTTTTGGCTCCACAAGTAGTCAAAACATTTATGACGACCAGATGCTTCAAAGGATTCCTTCACAGGGAACTTTTGGAGAACTTTTCTTCAGGAGTTTGTTCAGAAACTTGTATAGAAACTATCTTAATTAGCGCTCGACAAATGCATTTTGAGAACATACACAAAGTCCCAGCTATGGACCTAGTGCATCATCATAACCGAGGTATCTTACATTTCCCTACAAGTAATTGGATCTCATATGGAGATGTTTAGTGAAGTAGAATGGTAAAAATCGAGTGCAACTACACAGGAACTAGTCTGTAACTGTCGTTCGGAATCAGTTTTGCGCAGTGTTAACTGAAACATGGATATCTGACTCATACGGAGTCTGTTTTGGCTCCACAAGTAGTCAAAACATTTGTGACGACCAGATGCTTCAAAGGATTCTTTCACAGGGAACTTTTGGAGAACTTTTCTTAAGGAGTTCGTTCAGAAACTTGTATAGAAACTTTCTTAATGAGCACTCGACAAACGCATTTCGAGAACATACACAAAGTCCCAGCTATGGACCTAGTGCATCATCATAACTGAGGTCTCTTGTATTTCCCTACAATAACTGGATCTCATATGGAGATGTTTAGCGAAGTAGAATGGAAAAAATCAAATGCAACTACACAAGAACTAGTCTGTAACTGTCGTTCGGAATCAGTTTTGCGCAGTGTAAACTGAAACATGGATATCTGACTCATACGGAGTCCGTTTTGGCTCCACAAGTAGTCAAAACGTTTGTGACAACCAGATGCTTCAAAGGATTCTTTCACAGGGAACTTTTGGACAACTTTTTTTAAGGAGTTCGGTCAGAAACTTGTATAGAAACTATCTTAATAAGCACTCGACAAACGCATTTCGAGACCATACACAAAGTCCCAGCTATGCACCTAGTGCATCATCATAACCGAGGTCTCTTGCATTTCCCTGCAAGTAATTGGATCTCATATGGAGATGTTTAGTGAAGTAGAATGGAAAAAATCGAGTGCAACTACACAAGAACTAGTCTGTAACTGTCGTTCGGAATCAGTTTTGCGTGGTGTTAACTGAAACATGGATATCTGACTCATACGGAGTCTATTTTGGATCCACAAGTAGTCAAAACGTTTGTGACGACCAGGTGCTTCATAATGAGCACTCGACAAACGCATTTCGAGAACATACACAAAGTCCCAGCTATGGACCTAGTGCATCATCATAACCGAGGTCCCTTGCATTTCCCTAAAAGTAATTGGATCTCATATGGAGATGTTTAGTGAAGTAGAATGGAAAAAAAATCGAATGCAACTACACAAGAACTAGTCAGTAACTGTCGTTCGGAATCAGTTTTGCGTAGTGTTAACTGAAACATGAATATCAGACTCATACGGAATCCGTTTTGGCTCCACAAGTAGTCAAAACATTTATGACGACCAGATGCTTCAAAGGATTCTTTCACAGGGAACTTTTGGAGAACTTTTCTTCAGGAGTTTATTCAGAAACTTGTATAGAAACTTTCTTAATTAGCACTCGACCAACGGATTTTGAGAACTACACAAAGTCCCAGCTATGGACCTAGTGCATCATCATAACCGAGGTCTCTTACATTTCCCTACAAGTAATTGGATCTCATATGGAGATGTTTAGTGAAGTAGAATGGAAAAAATCGAGTGCAACTACACAGGAACTAGTCTGTAACTGTCGTTCGGAATCAGTTTTGCGCAGTGTTAACTGAAACATGGATATCTGACTCATACGGAGTCTGTTTTGGCTCCACAAGTAGTCAAAACATTTGTGACGACCAGATGCTTCAAAAGATTCTTTCACAGGGAACTTTTGGAGAACTTTTCTTAAGGAGTTCGTTCAGAAACTAGTATAGAAACTTTCTTAATGAGCACTCGACAAACGCATTTCGAGAACATACACAAAGTCCCAGCTATGGACCTAGTTCATCATCATCACTGAGGTCTCTTGTATTTCCCTACAAGTAATTGGATCTCATATGGAGATGTTTAGCGAAGTAGAATGGAAAAAATCGAATGCAACTACACAAGAACTAGTCTGTAACTGTCGTTCGGAATCAGTTTTGCGCAGTGTAAACTGAAACATGGATATCTGACTCATACGGAGTCCGTTTTGGCTCCACAAGTAGTCAAAACGTTTGTGACAACCAGATGCTTCAAAGTATTCTTTCACAGGGAACTTTTGGATAACTTTTCTTAAGGAGTTCGGTCAGAAACTTGTATACAAACTTTCTTAATGAGCACTCGACAAATGCATTTCGAGAACATACACAAAGTCCCAGCTATGGACCTAGTGCGTCATCATAACTGAGTTCTCTTGCATTTCCCTACAAGTAATTGGATCTCATCTAGATATGTTTAGTGAAGTAGAATGGAAAAAATCGAATGCAACTACACAAGAACTAGTCTGTAACTGTCGTTCGGAATCAATTTTGCGCAGTGTTAACTGAAACATGAATATCAGACTCATACGGAATCCGTTTTGGATCCACAAGTAGTCGAAACATTTATGACGACCAGATGCTTCAAAGGATTCTTTCACAGGGAACTTTTGGAGAACTTTTCTTCAGGAGTTTGTTCAGAAACTTGTATAGAAACTTTCTTAATTAGCGCTCGACAAACGCATTTTGAGAACATACACAAAGTCCCAGCTATGGACCTCGTGCATCATCATAACCGAGGTCTCTTACATTTCCCTACAAGTAATTGGATCTCATATGGAGATGTTTAGTGAAGTAGAATGGTAAAAATCGAGTGCAACTACACAGGAACTAGTCTGTAACTGTCGTTCGGAATCAGTTTTGCGCAGTGTTAACTGAAACATGGATATCTGACTCATACGGAGTCTGTTTTGGCTCCACAAGTAGTCAAAACATTTGTGACGACCAGATGCTTCAAAGGATTCTTTCACAGGGAACTTTTGGAGAACTTTTCTTAAGGAGTTCGTTCAGAAACTTGTATAGAAACTTTCTTAATGAGCACTCGACAAACGCATTTCGAGAACATACACAAAGTCCCAGCTATGGACCTAGTGCATCATCATAACTGAGGTCTCTTGTATTTCCGTACAAGTAATTGGATCTCATATGGAGATGTTTAGCGAAGTAGATTGGAAAAAATCGAATGCAACTACACAAGAACTAGTCTGTAACTGTCGTTCGGAATCAGTTTTGCGCAGTGTAAACTGAAACATGGATATCTGACTCATACAGAGTCCGTTTTGGCTCCACAAGTAGTCAAAACGTTTTTGACAACCAGATGCTTCAAAGGATTCTTTCACAGGGAACTTTTGGACAACTTTTCTTAAGGAGTTCGGTCAGAAACTTGTATAGAAACTTTCTTAATGAGCACTCGACAAACGCATTTCGAGAACATACACAAAGTCCCAGCTATGGACCTAGTGCATCATCATAACTAAGGTCTCTTGCATTCCCCTACAAGTAATTGGATCTCATCTAGATATGTTTAGTGAAGTAGAATGGAAAAAATCGAATGCAACTACACAAGAACTAGTCTGTAACTGTCGTTCGGAATCAATTTTGCGCAGTGTTAACTGAAACATGGATATCTGACTGATACGGAGTCTGTTTTGGCTCCACAAGTAGTGAAAATGTTTGTGACGACCAGATGCTTCAAAGGATTCTTTCACAGGGAACTTTTGGACAACTTTTCTTATGGAGTTCGGTCAGAAACTTGTATAGAAACTTTCTTAATGAGCACTCGACAAACGCATTACGAGAACATACACAAAGTCCCAGCTATGGACCTAGTGCATCGTCATAACCGAGGTCTCTTGCATTTCCCTAAAAGTAATTGGATCTCATATGGAGATATTTAGTGAAGTAGAATGGGAAAAAATCAAATGCAACTACACAAGAACTAGTCTGTAACTGTCGTTCGGAATCAGTTTTGCGCAGTGTTTACTGAAACATGGATATCTAACTCATACGTAGTCCGTTTTGGCTCCATAAGTAGTCAAAATGTTTGTGACGACCAGATGCTTCAAAGGATTATTTCACAGGGAACTGTTGGAGAACATTTCTTGAGGAATTCGTTCAGAAACTTGTATAGAAACTTTCTTAATGAGCACTCGACAAACGCATTTTGAGAACATACACAAAGTCCCAGCAATGGACCTAGTGCATCATCATAAATAAGGTCTCTTGTATTTCCCTACAAGTAATTGGATCTCATATGGAGATGTTTAGTGAAGTAGAATGGAAAAAATCGAATGCAACTACACAAGAACTAGTCTGTAACTGTCGTTCGGAATCAGTTTTGCGCAGTGTTAACTAAAACATGGATATCTGACTCATACGGAGTCCGTTTTGGCTCCACAAGTAGTCAAAACGTTTGTGACGACCAGATGCTTCAAAGGATTCTTTCACAGGGAACTTTTCGAGAACTTTTTTTCAGGAGTTCGTTCAGAAACTTGTATAGAAACTTTCTTAATGGGCACTCGACAAACGAATTTCGAGAACATCCACAAAGTCCCAGCTATGGACCTAGTGCATCATCATAACTGAGGTCTCTTGCATTTCCCAAGAAGTAATTGGATCTCATATGGAGATGTTTAGTGAAGTAGAATGGAAAAAATCAAATGCAACTACACAAGAACTAGTCTGTAACTGTCGTTCGGAATCAGTTTTGCGCAGTGTTAACTGAAACATGGATATCTGACTCATACCGAAACCGTTTTGGCTCCATAAGTAATCAAAACGTTTGTGACGACCATATTCTTCAAAGGATTCTTTCACAGGGAACTTTTGGAGAACTTTTCTTAAGGAGTTTGTTCAGAAACTTGTATAGAAACTTTCTTAAGGAGCACTCGACAAACACATTTCGAGAACATACACAAAGCCTCAGCTATGGACCTAGTGCATCATCATAACTGAGGTCTCTTGCATTTCCCTACAAGTAATTGGATCTCATATGGAGATGTTTAGTGAAGTAGAATGGAAAAAATCGAATGCAACTACACAAGAACTAGTCTGTAACTGTCGTTCGGAATCAGTTTTGCGCAGTGTTAACTGAAACATAAATATCTGACTCATACGGAGTCCGTTTTGGCTCCACAAGTAGTCAAAACATTTGTGACGACCAGATGCTTCAAAGGATTCTTTCACATGGAACTTTTGGAGAACTTTTCTTAAGGAGTTCGTTCAGAAACTTGCATAGAAACTTTCTTAATGAGCACTCGACAAAGGTATTTCGAGAACATACACAAAGTCCCACCTATCGACCTAGTGCATCATCATAGCTGAGGTCTCTTGCATTTCCCTACAAGTAATTGCATCTCATGTGGAGATGTTTAGTGAAGTAGAATGGAAAAAATCGAATGCAACTACACAAGAACTAGGCTGTAACTGTCGTTCGGAATCAGTTTTGCGCAGTGTTAACTGAAACATGGATATCTGACTCATACGGAGTCCGTTTTGGCTCCACAAGTAGTCAAAACGTTTTTGACGACCTGATGCTTCAAAGGATTTTTTCATAGGGAACTTTTGGAGAACTTTTCTTAAGGAGTTCGTTCTGAAACTTGTATAGAAACTTTCTTAATGAGCACTCGACAAACGCATTTCGAGAACATACACAAAGTCCCAGCTATGGACCTAGTGCATCATCATAACTAAGGTCTCTTGCATTTCCATACAAGTAATTGGATCTCATATGGAGATTTTTAGTGAAGTAGATTGGAAAAAATTGAATGCAACTACACAAGAACTAGTCTGTAACTGTCGTTCGGAATCAGTTTTGTGCAGTGTTAACTGAAACAAGGATATCTGACTCGTACGGATTCCGTTTTGGCTCCACAAGTAGTTAAAACGTTTATGACGACCAGATGCTTCAAAGGATTCTTTCGCAGGGAACTTTTGGAGAACTTTTCTTAAGGAGTTCGCTCAGAAACTTGTATAGAAACTTTCTTACTGAGCACTCGACAAACGGATTTCGAGAACATAGACAAAGCCCCAGCTATGGACCTAGTGCATCAAAATAACTGAGGTCTCTTTGCATTCTCCTACAAGTAATTGGATCTCATATAGAGTTGTTTAGTGAAGTGGAATGGAGAAAAAATCGAATGCAACTACACAAGAACTAGTGTGTAACTGTCGTTCGGAATCAGTTTTGCCAAGTGTTAACTGAAACATGGATATCTAACTCATACGAGTCCGTTTTGGCTTCAAAAGTAGTTAAAACGTTCGAGATGACCAGATGCTTCAAAGTATTCTTTCACAGGGAACTTTTGGAGAACTTTTCTTAAGGAGGTCGTTCAGAAACTTTTATAGAAACTTTCTTAATGAGCACTCGACGAACGCATTTCGAGAACATACACAAAGTCCCAGCTATGGACCTATTGCATCATCATAACTGAGGTCTCTTGCATTTCCCTACAAGTAATTGGATCTCATATGGAGATGTTTAGTGAAGTAGAATAGAAAAAATTGAATGCAACTACACAAGAACTAGTCTGTAACTATCGTTCGGAATCAGTTTTGCGCAGTGTTAACTGAAACATGGATATTTGACTCATACGGAGTCTGTTTTGGCTCCACAATTACTCAAAACGTTTGTGACGACCAGGTGCTTCAAAGGATTCTTTCACAGGGAACTTTTGGAGAACTGTTTTAAAACATTTGTGACGACCAGATGCTTCAAAGGATTCTTTCACAAGGAACTTTTCGAGAACTTTTTTTAGGAGTTTGTTCAGAAACTTGTATAGAAACTTTCTTAATGAGCACTCGACAAATGCATTTCGAGAACATCCACAAAGTCCCAGCTATGGACCTAGTGCATCATCATAACTGAGGTCTCTTGCATTTCCCAAGAAGTAATTGGATCTCATATGGAGATGTTTAGTGAAGTAGAATGGAAAAAATCGAATGCAACTACACAAGAACTAGTCTGTAACTGTAGTTCGGAATCAGTTTTGCGCAGTGTTAACTGAAACATGGATATCTGACTCATACCGAAACCGTTTTGGCTCCATAAGTAATCAAAACGTTTGTGACGACCATATTCTTCAAAGGATTCTTTCAGAGGGAACTTTTGGAGAACTTTTCTTAAGGAGTTTGTTCAGAAACTTGTATAGAAACTTTCTTAAGGAGCACTCGACAAACGCATTTCGAGAACATACACAAAGCCTCAGCTATGGACCTAGTGCATCATCATAACTGAGGTCTCTTGCATTTCCCTACAAGTAATTGGATCTCATATGGAGATGTTTAGTGAAGTAGAATGGAAAGATTCGAATGCAACTACACAAGAACTAGTCTGTAACTGTCGTTCGGAATCAGTTTTGCGCAGTGTTAACTGAAACATGAATATCTGACTCATACGGAGTCCGTTTTGGATCCACAAGTAGTCAAAACGTTTGTGACGACCAGATGCTTCAAAGGATTCTTTCACAGGGAACTTTTGGAGAACTTTTCTGAAGGAGTTCGTTCAGAAACTTGTATAGAAACTTTCTTAATGAGCACTCGACAAAGGCATTTCGAGAACATACACAAAGTCCCACCTATCGACCTAGTGCATCATCATAGCTGAGGTCTCTTGCATTTCCCTACAAGTAATTGCATCTCATGTGGAGATGTTTAGTGAAGTAGAATGGAAAAAATCAAATGCAACTACACAAGAACTAGTCTGTAACTACCGTTCGGAATCAGTTTTGCGCAGTGGTAACTGAAACATGGATATCTGACTCATACCGAAACCGTTTTGGCTCCATAAGTAATCAAAATGTTTGTGACGACCATATTCTTCAAAGGATTCTTTCACAGGGAACTTTTGGAGAACTTTTCTTAAGGAGTTTGTTCAAAAACTTGTATAGAAACTTTCTTAAGGAGCACTCGACAAACGCATTTCGCGAACATACACAAAGCCTCAGCTATGGACCTACTGCATCATCATAACTGAGGTCTCTTGCATTTCCCTACAAGTAATTGGATCTCATATGGAGATGTTTAGTGAAGTAGAATGGAAAAAATCGAATGCAACTACACAAGAACTAGTCTGTAACTGTCGCTCGAAATCAGTTTTGTGCAGTGTTAACTGAAACATGGATATCTGACTCGTACGAAGTCCGTTTTGGCTCCATAAGTAATCAAAACGTTTGTGACGACCAGATGCTTCAAAGGATTCTTTCACAGGGAACTTTTGGAGAACTTTTCTTAAGGAGTTTGTTCAGAAACTTGTATAGAAACTTTCTTAAGGAGCACTCGACAAACGCATTTCGAGAACATACACAAAGCCTCAGCTATGGACCTAGTGCATCATCATAACTGAGGTCTCTTGCATTTCCCTACAAGTAATTGGATCTCATATGGAGATGTTTAGTGAAGTAGAATCGAAAAAATCGAATGCAACTACACAAGAACTAGTCTGTAACTGTCGTTCGGAATCAGTTTTGCGCAGTGTTAACTGAAACATGGATATCTGACTCATACCGAAACCGTTTTGGCTCCATAAGTAATCAAAACGTTTGTGACGACCATATTCTTCAAAGGATTCTTTCACAGGGAACTTTTGGAGAACTTTTCTTAAGGAGTTTGTTCAGAAACTTGTATAGAAACTTTCTTAAGGAGCACTCGACAAACGCATTTCGAGAACATACACAAAGCCTCAGCTATGGACCTAGTGCATCATCATAACTGAGGTCTCTTGCATTTCCCTACAAGTAATTGGATCTCATATGGAGATGTTTAGTGAAGTAGAATGGAAAAAATCGAATGCAACTACACAAGAACTAGTCTGTAACTGTCGTTCGGAATCAGTTTTGCGCAGTGTTAACTGAAACATGGATATCTGACTCGTACGAAGTCCGTTTTGGCTCCACAAGTAG